>NC_066257.1:2511596-2807881 GCF_000011425.1 Aspergillus nidulans FGSC A4 | reverse complement strand
GGGATTCGTATATACACGTGTACATAGAAGGAGAAGGGGAGGGCCATCAAGCCGGCAACAAAGGAGAAGAAAAGAAATGACTAATCCCGCAAACGCCCTACCAACGCAGCCTTCCATCCAATGCACTATATTCACAATCGAAGGTATCGTCCATCATCCACAATGGTCCCAATGGTCCCAATTATTAGTAAAAGCACGTAGCTCAAAGGGGGTTTGTGTCCTCCGCTTCGCCGAAAGCTTCGAACTGCTTGAGCAGGTATTGGTACAGGACCAGCATCGTTCCACTCTGGATGCTAGTCCAGACTCCTCGTGGGCCGACACCTCGGAACCATCCACCAATTCCCTCAGTCTTGTAAATCATCTTCAGACCGGTAAAGAACGAGGAGTTGTCCAATCGTAAAGCCCCAGACGGCGTGGGAGATGCCGCAGCCGCTGTTGCCGAAATAGACCGCGATTGTGACTGCACGCCCGACTTCGCTTCTCGCACCACCGAAGCGTTGGGTGCTGGTGCCGAATTGGGTGCGGGGTTCTGCTGCGTCTGAATCCGCGTCTTCACAACGTCCATAGGACAGGTGAGCACGCCTGCCATTCCACCCGCTGTAACGGCCGTGAAGATCTCTAACCCCAGCCCGATGTCACGAGATCCCACCCATTCTTTTGCTATTCGCTGTTCTTGCTCATAAAAGGCGAATTGCAAGGCGGAGAATGGGAGATCGCGGAAAATCGTAGCCTTGTACCCATAGAAAAGTGCAGAAAACCCTTCTTGACGAACGATTGTGCGGAAAGCATCTGCAGTAGAGCGGTAATTGTATCCGGATTTGAAGTAGGGGTTATTATAGCGGCCTTGAAGCTGTAAACGGGTCTTCGCAACCTCTGAAGGAACATAAACGACCGAAGCGGCCAGATCTGCAAAGAAACCTACATAACGACATCATAAGTATCTTGGCTGTATAAACCAACTGAGGACGTCCTTACCACCAGACAAATATGCCACATTAGCATTGATCCCGGCATCCAGCATCTTGCGCTTCGTGAACTCATAAACGCCAAAAAAAATCAATGTACCCGGAAACGAGCCCATGAGCGCAGGAGTAACGCCACCATACAGTCCACGCAGTAGCCCTTCTTGCCGATATATGGTCGCATACGACGAAGTCATCGAAGTATATCTAGGAGGGATATGAGGATCGCCCTGTTGTCGCGTCTTGACAGTATCTAAAGAATGCATAAGCATATCACCACAGGTACCACCTATACCACCAGCGAGCATTGCCTGAGGGAGTCCCCGAATTAGCCTTTAACGAGATGCGCTACGCTTTCTGAAAAGAACAGTCAAGCGGACTGGAGAACGGTCAGAGCAGCGTACATGCAGATATGGAGGACGAGGTTCCTCCTCGTCGATGTCTACCGGTCCATTATATACATTTATGTCCGTCGATATCATTATCGGCGCAGTATGGGCGGCATCGCTGGGATTGGCCGGGGAGAAAGCCGGTGTGGTCGAATCAGCTGATTTCTCTGTCGTTGTGAACAGGCTGAAGACGCGCGACGTTAAGCTCATTGCAAGAACACCGCAACCCAACGAATCGTGGTGCGGGCGAGACCACGGTAAGTTGCGATGCGGCGATGCCGGGTTAATTGCAGGGAGCCACTAGGCGAGGTAGAAGCGTAGGAAGACTAGGGGAAGCGAAGGATTTTTCAGATTGGAAAAAGCATAAACAAGTGTCAACAAAATTAGAGAGGCAGGTGTATCAACATTGCAACCTTTTTTGTCAAGAGAACTTGAACTGTGATGCTGGTCGGCTGAGGCCCCAAAATTTTGGTCGGTCTGCCGTTTTCTCCGCCGCCCGAGAGCCCTTTATGCCTCAGGCACCAACACCTACAACGAGGGTAAGCCACGACCAAATTTCTGTACTCGTCGGGTACTCATATACCAGTCAATATTGCGGGTTCCGAGAAACATCTCATCAGTGTTATTTGATAATACTTGTTCTGTCCTTACTAATTGGTAGGGTTCATTGACTGTCGCTACTTCTATGGGGTCGGAGCAACGTTAACGGAATCTGACATTGACGCATTCAAGATAGGTAATAGGATGAAAAGAACAAGAAAAGGAATAACAGTAAAGTTCGGAGAGGCCATCACTCCTCACGGCCTCGGCTGTCCCCAACATCAACAAACAAACCACTCGAGTTGGTTAAACTAAACCCCAAGCTACACTGTACACAACCTCTCACAGCTTCGTCGGTTCTCATAAAGCCGTCTTCCTCGTTACCGGATCATCGTTCCTTTAAAGATTGGATTGACGGTCCTTGGGTTCGTTAAGTTCATCAGCCACAGTAATTGCCAATAAGTTCAGTTGGACTCAACGATAGTGGATAATGTGGGGTATAGAGAAAAGTCATTGGGCTGTTGTTCGCCTAATTTCACCACTACTTATCGCAATATCGTTTTGTGTTTGAAGGCCATCATTGGGGCTTCTTTCCTGCTCCGGCAGTAAAGCGGCTAACGTCGGTAGCCTGGTATGCCTGACGGGCGGCATCCTTAAAGCCCTCCCAGCCCTGACGCACCGCCGGAGGAGTGCTCTGGTGGGACATAGAAGCATCGACTCTTGCTGTAAAGTGACGGACAGCCTGCTGAACGAAAGAGCTCTGGCTGTAGCGGGCGCGGAAGAAGGTCAGATAAATGAATAGGAGGATGAAGCTGCCCTTGGAGAAGGTAAGGATGGCCAATAGCAAGCGGAACAGGAGGGCAATTTCCAGTCCAGCTACGAGATCCATGCTAGCGTCATAGTACTGCTTGACAAATCGCCCGATGGTCTCTGCCAATGGCGACTGCTTCGCGTTCGCACGGCCAGGAGATCCAGCGGGGGTGCTCGGAGGTTGGAGAGTAGGAATTAGGTGGGCGCGAGTGTAAGTTGCAACATGGAAGACGGAGTAGACGCTGAATGGTAGCAGAGCAAGCGGCACCTGGCGAGAATAGAGCCACACCAAGGCCATTCCTAGAACCGGAATTGTCAGGGTTATTACCACAAACTGACTCTGGTATTGAGACAACTAACCCAGATACTGAACGTTCTCATCGCCCGCAAGCTTCAGCAAGATGCTGGGAAGGCTCCCTTGGAGACGTCCACGTGCGACATGTCCCTTATACACAACAATTCCGTAGGTAACGGCGGCGGAGATGAACGCTAGGCGGTAAGATACCTGTGCCGCACCCGAGTAGTAGTTGAAGGTGGCATAGGAGAGTAGGTATCGGAAGACAGAGCCTAGCAATGTCACATGCCTAGAGTCGGTCAGTCAACGCTGGCCTTCCAGAACAATCCGCACGCAACCAAAAGCAGGCTGCCAAACGAGGACCACGTAAGAGACAAAATCCGATCTCTATGTAGCGATTGTCGGAATTGACTATAGCGGTCTTGAAACAAGATAGGCGATGCTGAAAGACTAAATGGCTATAGACCTACCCGATGAACCAAGCAAACCTACAGGATGACACCCAGTCAGTATCCACGCGCACAACAGGGTGAAAGAGAAACCTACTGCAGTGTCTGGGCCAGAGCCTTAAGCCTTTCGGCCAAGGGTAAATTTGACGGAGGAGGGGGAGCCATCGGGAACGATGTCGCTGACGATGTGAAGTAGTTGACGTGGAGGTGGTTGGGTGGTCTCGGTCGAGGTTGAAGAATGAAGGAGGGGACGCTGCCCGGCAATGACGAAATACTGTAAAACGGCGGGTAGTTAACTCAGACAAAGGATACAGCAAGAGATAAGAATTGAACAGAGGGTGAATCAATGTCAGGAATGATTTGTATCCGTGAGGAGGCTGGGCGGGGAGGCGGCAGTTAGTTTCGGACAAAGTTGCTTTTGGTGTGTGCCGGCGGAAGCTCTTTCTAGGAACCTGGCCTGGTTGACCATCCTCGGGAGCCTCTTGTAAATCGGCGGACCCGGTGACGTCGCATCATGATGCAATTTTTTACAACACCTTTTGCGGAATATATCAATCATAGCTGTTTAATTATATCCTGACACGCCGACCAGAGCGCGAATTAATGTTCGTCCCTACAGATTATACGCTCTCACAACCTCTATTCTGCCACAATTTCTGCTTTTATGACTTCAAATTGAGACTAGCACGACAAACTCAAGGTAACAGGTAAGGAAAACGTCAGAAAGATGGTCGAGGGTGGGCGATCTCACTAAAATGTGTAGAAGAGACAAAGGTGCAACTAATATAGAACGATAGCAGCACTGGACCACAGAAGGGGAATAGGAAGCAGGCGGGAACAAGGTATAGCGTAGGCAAAAGTACATAACAAGAAGTGAATTGTGGACATGAGGCAGTAGATTCCCAACCTGAGACGAATTGCAGGCCGCCACCTCGTGAATCCTCTCGCAATTTCAGGACCAGAAAACTTCAGCCACTGAAAACAGCCGTATCAAGCATCGAAAGGTGGCTCTTGTGGTCTGGCGCATCTCCTGTGTAAGCCCAAGGCAAAGATATTGAGGCAATCCATTTCCCTCCTTGGTCCACTCAATTAGATTCAGTCATTACTGGAAGGGGATAAGAGAGACGGGTTAGAGGGAGCGTGGAGAACGATGAAAACACGAAAAAGAGAAGGCGGAAGGTTGTGGGAGGCGCTCGATCAATCGACAAGTCGTGGAGAATCAAACGTAGAAGTTCCAATAAGCCTCCAACGACCATACACACTATCAGCTGTCTTATGGCTTTTAGGCGAAGACCGTCGGGGTTTCCGACTAAGCGTCTGTTTAACGAAGAGAGAATCCCTTCCTCTTTCCCTTTTCTTCGAGTGGCCGTCCACTCTCGAGGCGGGCTTTCTTCTCTTCTAACTCTGCGCGTTGGCGATCCAGTTGTTCTTTCATCTCACGATGTCGAGCGTATAATTCGTCTTCGCTCTGTTTCAGTTTGCTTTCCTTCTCTGCTACCTTCTGTTGGAAGACCATCTTCATTTCTGCCTCCATCTTGGCAAGCTTCTGTTCGTGCAGAGCACGCTCCTCTTCTTGCTTCACAGCAGGGTTGACTTCCTTGAACACGCTTGGGTCTTGGGCGACACCCATCTGAGTAAGCTTGTCGGAGCGGTAGTTCTCGTACAGATGGTTGTTAGTGTGCTCCTTGAGCTCTTCCATGTGGGTGCGAATAAGCATCTGGCGCAGCTTGACGAAGTCGCAGTGCTCCTCGTTGTCGACCTCAATGATACCCCAGGGGTAGCTACGGCCACGGACCTTGCGGCCATCGGATGTAGCAACCTCTGAGTTGGCACCGACAACGGCAAAAGGAACCTTCGACATGATTTCTTGGTTTTCTGCGATAGTCTCTTCGTCGTCAAGTTCGTAGCGAGGCCCTTCGAAGATTTGAATCGAGTGGTGCTGGATATCGGCGAGAATCTAGGGATAATCTTGTTAGAACTGAAGTTCTCAAAATATTGGACTTTGCATATTCATACCCGCTTCTTAAACATGGAGATTTCATCATCCGTCAGAGTATCAGCCTTAGCGATCACAGGGATAAGGTTGACCTTGGTGTGTAACCTGCGCATAACCTCGATATCAAGCGGCTTTAGAGAGTGACCGGTGGGCTGGATGAAGTAAACACAGGCGTGGATGCGGTTATCAATGATGTTCGTACGGTTGACCTTGTTTTCAGCCTCGAGGTAAGCATCGTATCTCTGCTCAATGTTTTCCACAATGGGGCGCCAGGAATCGTCGTTGTTGACAAAGTCGCCGAATCCAGGGGTGTCAACGACGGTTAAACGAAGGCGGACACCATTCTCCTCGATGTCCGCGCTGATGGATTGAATCGAGACGGTCTTGGGTATGATGTCGTGACTAGGTCCCGCGCGCTCCTTCGGAGGGTAAAGAGAAGTATTGAAAAGGGTGTTCACAAGCGTAGACTTTCCGAGTCCGGATTCACCTAGCGAGATCGTTAGTGAAATGGACTCCTTTTCGCTTCGCCTGATGTGCAACTCACCGACAACCATCACATTGAAGTTGAATCCCTTGCGGACACTCTTGCGGTGCCATTGGTTGGGAAGGTTGGCGAAACCAACATAGCCGGTTAGCTTCCGGCGAACCACGTTCTTCATATCGGTGGCAGCCTGCGCCGCAGCCTTGGGGTCCTTGGAGGTGACCGTCTGAGCATTTCCGGCGCCCATTGGGTTGCTGCGCTCGACGAAAGGAGAGCCGGGCTTGCTGCTGGGCGGGGAGGCGGTGGCAGGTGTGCCATTACTAGGAGGTGGTGAAGCTAAACGGGAGAAGATGGAGTCAGCAGCTGTATAGGCCTGGGTGCCATGTTCGGATGACAATCGTCTAATGGGCGTCGAATATGAGAAACTTTTCGGCCGCGGAAATTTCCCTGCCATCGAATGCTCGATGTTCAGAGCGTCTATCTGCGGACAGCCATGCGCACTCTGTCGTCTGGATGGGGGCATAGTTCTGGAATGTAACAGAGGGGTGTCCCGGAAGTAACAGGTGCGGATTTTTAGGAATCAAAGAATAGGCAGACGGGCGTAGATTGATAGGAAGAAAAGCTGCAAGCGCTGAGCTTACCCATTGTGCAAGGAAAAGGACGTGATATGGAAGCGAGCGTGGAGGCGTGAGGTAGCGAGCGCTGGAGAGTAAGTTCCCCTGAACAGGTTGCACCTTCTGAGTTAGCAAACCGAGTCCTTGCAGCGAGGGACGATGAAGGAGAGGGGCTCAAAGCAACAATGTCCAGCAAGTCGGATGAAACCACAACACCCGCAGATGTTCTGTGGAACGGAGGAATGGCGATGTTAAGAAAGAAGCCATCTTACCTTGGTGATCGTTGATCAGGAAAAGGAGATTCGAAGAAATAGACTGAGATCCACGAGGGAAACGGTCCGCTCAAGTGGAAATCAGATTATCAGAAAGAAAAGGAATCTTTCTAAACAGAAATCAAGCGAGAAATAAAAAGGGACGCTGAAAGAGAGAAAAGAATGGTGTAAGAGAGGACAGGGGGAAGGGTCGAAGGACTGGACCTGCGGAGAGTTGACGGGGTGGATGAAGCACTTGTCGAAGGAGCCAGAGCCGGAGGGCCAGCTAACCAAAGAAAGGGGCTCTCGATTGGGAAGCTAATTCTTAGCATCGACGCGCTTCTAGACTAGAACTACAACGGAGTCCCTCAGAGGACATATCTTTTTTTACGAATCTGATACCCTATTCTGCTGAATTCCAATTGAGGAAGTCACTCATTGACTGTACCTCATCATGGACACTGGGCGTACCTATCCGAACCCCTGAGTCCCGGCCCAAACATTAGGAGGAGCTTTCAGTACCAGACCTGCCAACACAGACCTAACCACGCAACTTCCGCTCGGCAGTATCCAATTGAACAGCGCGTTCTGATCTTTCATCCTCATAAAGGCACCTCAGTGCAGAGCAATTGAATCGTGCCAAGTGCAAATCCGTTATGTGCTACGGAGTACTCAGCTCGGAGATAGTGGTCTAGTACCCGTGTTGTGGCACAGGGACTCCGCTCCTGTGGGCAGAGGGAGGCCACCCACGACGGGCTTTTTGGCCTCAAGCAATCAAAAGGCCAAGTTTTGACGTTATCCTAGGGCTCTTCGAGGACCATGAAGATCGCTAGGATGATGGGCGGTGTCTTGGTATTCTGGCTGTCAGTATCAGGGGTTAAATTACAGGGCAAATCCCCGGAGCCAATCATTGCCACTTCAACGGCCCGCGGTACTGTCACACCAGGAATGACCTTGAATACCGCCGTTGGTCGCATTGACTCATGCAAGAAATCAGTTACTGAACAGAAGACTGGGGTTTGATATATTATTCATGGCCGCGAAGGTTGGGCCTTTACAGTCTAGGCATGTACTGCTGAACTATACGGCGGGCATCGTCTAGATCGTGGCCATTGAGCCCACTTCTTACAAAATGATTCGCCAAATTCCAGAGCTCGTCGACATCAAGATATTTTTCCTTCAGATGGCGAAGCAGAAGGGCAGCCAAGGTTACACATACGCATGTACCATGTACATGTAGTTGGAGCCTTATTCACCAGGGCCACGCAGGCACTCGTCCGTCTTTGTCCCGAGTACTAATGCAGACCGTAGAAACAGCCCGGCTCTGGACTGGGCGTTGACATCTTCCTAAGCGATGCCGTCCTACGTACTCAGTCCACAGAGCTTGGGCAACTGCTATAAACCCTGACCTAATGCAGTCCAGGGTTGAATCAAGCTCACCGCAACTTGACCTCAATTGTCATAGCTTATGTCTTAGATGGCATGAGGGAGACCAGGCCTCTTGGCCACGATGAGTGTCGAATAGCATAGAGCCATGTTTCAGACATGGCTTTGTCACTGAGACAAGTCCTGTTAGTATGGATTTCAGAGGTTGGAGAATGATAAGTGGCCGGTATCCAACCCCAAGACCACTCTTATCGGTTGTTGGTAGGTGCAGGTTTCTGAATAACTACCTATCAGATAGAGGCATTGACCCTAGGCACTGCGTGTAGATTATGCTACTATACCTCACCTGATCATGCATGCTCTTCCTACGCTGAACCGAAGGCGCTGCGGGGTAGAGGCACCAACGAGTTTTTAGTACGCTTGTCATCATGTATCTGCTCAACAAGCATGTTCGTAAATACATGTCAATGGTTCATGCACCAACACAGGAATCAACCTGGAAATTACAAGTCAGATACCTCCTGTCGATTCAGACTTCAGCATCGTGCAGAAGTGTTCTACAGTAAAAATGTAGATTGTCAAACAGTGGGTAACCACTGCCTCTGATACAGGAGTAGCTCACTTATTCTTATCTTTACATTTTAGTAATAAGCCGACCAAAAAGCAAGTCGAATGACAAAACGGGCCGTGCCTTCTACGTATCGAATATAACGAAAGCGCACTAGGAACTCCCACCCAAAACAAATACCTATGTAGTGCATATATCAAGGTAAAATACACCCAGTCCAGTCTCTTACTTCCCAGTCTTCGACTTCTTCTTCGGCCGCTCCTCCTCAGACATATCGGCGTCGGCATCCTCGTCCTCATCAACACCAGCATCGGAAGCATCATCCATCTCAGCATCGCTTCCGCTCCCGCTACTTTCATGCGCGGAGTCGTACTCCTCTGCAACATCTGAGTCCGAGTCAGCTTGAAAGTCCTCGTCAACAGACTCTTCGTCTTCGTCTGCAGAGCCGCGGTCGGGGCGGCCGCCGCCGTCCTCGTCGGAGGACATCATGTCGTCGTTGTCTAGGGCTGCGGCGATCAGAGCGTTTGTCTAGTTTCATGTTAGTATGGATGATTGACTTCGTTGGATGGGTAGGGAAGGGGTACGTACGTCGTCTGACATCTCGTTCTTGATGCGAATATTCTTGGCCTTGAAGAACTCTTCGAGGGGTTGTTGTTCCTCGCTGGATGTTGTGAGCAATGCTATCAATAAATGCACACGTTTTGTCTGAGTGAGCTTACCGATTGATGTTGCTGAACTGGTGCTCTCCCATGCCGGCTTTCAGGCTGACAGTAATATCAAACGTCCTGCTAGCTGAGATGGCACCGCCAACACGAGACATGGTGACAACAGCGACATTCTCCATCTGAATATAGGTGGCGGGCTTAGGGACAAAAATCAGGCTCTTATCTAAGAAGTACAAGAGACCTTCGTTGGCCTTGATTGAACATTTGACACCGCTGTGTCCGTGGTGGCTTGGAAGTTGTCAGCAATGCACTAGTTGGTATAACCGGGGCACTAACCTGACGAAGTCTTTCGATGGCATGATGACCTTCTTCCCTGATAACCCACGGAATATTTTCGTAATGACTTGGTGGATGGGCTCTTCGTAGCGTGGCTCCAGTTTGTCTTTGTAGCGAGTTTCGAGAAGTTCCCTATGCGTGATTAGTAAAGTACCATTTAAAAATAGCCGTGACAACGAACTCTGTCATGTTAAGCTCGAGGCTGATCTCTTCATCTAATTTCAGTTGCATTACCAGGAAAGGGTAGCGGGTCTGCCCTTGACGGAGGGGAGGCTCAAGACCAAGGACAATGAGAGTGTGTGTATCGTCATTTTTGGGGAGTAGAAAGAATTTCTTAATGGAGGAATATTGAATCTTGTAGTCGTATGTCTTTCCGCGCAATCGGAAGGAAGATTCGTACATATCGATGTCGAACCGACCTCTGAGCAGATTATTAGTACCATTCGGAGACAAAGCTGCTGCATAAAACATACCTGGGTGTAAGGTGGAGAACATCCAGGAAAGTAGCAAATGTGTCTCCAGCCACATCTCCAATCTCTGCCTTTTCCATGAGCAACTCGTAGAACAGATTGGCAGCATTCTGCTCCTCGCCGTTCTCCTCGCCTTCTCCTCCGTTCTTCTCGTCCGCGTTCTCCCCTTTAATACCATTCTCCGTCTTGACCGCAGTTCCGGGAATGTAGAAACGCATCTCGACTAGTTCATCGGGCCCAGCGGCCGCTTTCCGACCGCGGTTCTTTGTGCTCCCGGCCGGTTTGGAACCATTGGGGTCAACGGAAAGGGAGAGTTCGACAGCAACCTCGTTTTTCCCGGCGAGGTTTGTGTTGGAAATTTCGGAGTAGGGCACTTCAAACGCGGGTCGGTTCTGGACATTAAAGGCCAGTTCTGCCTTGGTGAATTCTGCTTTGCCCCAGTTCCATCCTCGGAGAGCATGTTCTCTGCTTTCCACGTTTATTCCGTACCAGATTTTGAATGCTTTGCTCAATCGCTCGAAGTCCTAGGTTTCGAATTGATTGTAAGATGTATGCTCGAATGTGCACCGGCCAAAACCTACCTCTTGGTCAAAGCCGTCGAGTTGAATAACACCCGATGAACGCGATAAGATCTTTAGCTCATATCCTTTCGCTGCTCTGCTCCATTGTGCCGCGCCAATGTTGCTGCTATCGAGTGTGAAAGTATCGCCGCCGCCAGAAGGTCGCCAACCTAGCCCAGTTTCAGCAAGTTTGCACTTGCCAGGCTGATTTGAGAGGTCTAGGTAGATGTTGTCAAAGCTCTCCCTGGAATCACAGTCAGCATTTTGGGCGGACGGACGAATTCGGTGAAGCACACATGTTGGAGGAGCTCTCGATTCACGACCGCGCGGTTCAGAGAGAACGAAGACGTGGGGGGTTGTTTATTCGGAGTAGTGCGATGAGAGAAATTGATATGAGAGGCTTTTTAAAGCCGTTTTGTTGAGGTGGAATTTTCTTGATTTTTCAAACCGAGCTCAATGAATGAATCTGCATGGATCTCGGAATCTGAGTCGCGTTGGGGTCGCGTTGGCCACTTCCCGACAAAAGAGGATTAGTGTTAATACCTCAGGCCACGAGTGTCCTCTGCAGAGCACGTCGGGACACTTAATTTACGGACTTCAAATTACGCTTTGAACTTTCAATGATACAAGGCTTTTTTTTTTCGCGCGCATATATAAGAGATGGGTGAGTTGTTAGATAGCAGAGTATATAGAAGTATGCAGAGCAACAAGCCGGAGGATGCCTTCCTGCTATCAATTGGCCTGATCAGCGAAAGACATGCTAGGCTTCGCTTGGTTCCAGACAATGTATTTGCTGATGTAGAATGGGACACCAGCATTGCCACGTCCATCGACTACATCCATCCAGGTGCCACACATGCCCGTGGTACCATCACCATTCTTGAGATTCTTACCAGGAATCGTCACAGTGGAATGACCATGGGTGACATTAGAGAAGACAAAGTCGAGATCGGGCAGCTCAGTACCACACGGATATTCCCAAGAACCGGAGGAGTCATCAGCACCCTCAACAAGGGCCCAGTAGGCAGCAGCTATGTCCGACGAAACAGATAGAGAAGCAGTGCCAGAGTCAAAGTCCATGTCAAGCGGGTCGGCGATGAAGAGATCACCTCCTGATCCAAAACTGACACCTAGGCTCATCCATTGGCCTTCGTTGCCCGAACTAGTGTTGGCAACGGGAACTTCAGTGAAGGGACCAGTGTACGCCTCTGAGTCTACATAGCCAAAGTTAATGAACCCAGTGCTGTTGAGCTTGAATGCTGTGCCGAAAATGGGTTCTTGAATGTACGGCTCTAAGCATTCCATGAAGGTGCATTGCGGGTTGGGTCGAATGGAGTTCAATTTGCCAAACCCTAAACCGACTGGTCCAGCAGTGTCGCGAGTGCCGTCGCTGCCTTCGCCATACCGCAAATCATCGCAGACCCCAAGAGCGAAGTCCGGTACGATAGCGCCGCCAATGTTGACGGTATCCCTGTACACAGGCCCAGAAGCTCCAGATCCGTCTGCATAGGCTAGGCCAAAAGTGTATCCCTCAACCTCTCGTGACGTTGAGCTGTTGTTAGGATTATACACGGATCCTCGAGTAACGGTATTCTGCTGGTCCTCAGGCATCAAAGTGCTTGCTGTCCAACTAGCTTCAAAATTAGTACCATATTCTTATGCGCAACAACGAGGTTAGGCACTCACAGGTCAGAGGAGCCGGTGTCAATGTTTAAAAAGACTTGTTGGCCACCGACCAACACAGGGAGGATCCATCCGCCACCGTTCCAAATATGATAGACTGCACCAGTATCCCGCGAGACTATGTTGTTGCTGGGAATATACCGGTGTGCAGGAGCTCGTATCCCTCGCTTTACTGGTTCACGATCTGGTACTGCTGGTCTGCCTACTACATCTGTGGCGAACAGCAGTGAGGCGAGCGCCGGAAGAAGAACGACCATGATGAGATTCAAGCAAGGCTAGTATAGGAAGCGACCGCAGAGGACAAAGAGTGAGTATGATATGTGAGATAATCATATAACTCAGGGGATCTAGCAAGTTTTTGCAAGAGTCAAAGCTTTCTTATAGGGCATACCCCTGCAGGAGCAGGCTGCGGTTCTGACTTGGGGCCATCGTTACGATGGACGAGGCTAAGCAACAGCTGAACATTCAACCTAGCAGTGATTTGCGCCACTAATTTGCAGGTCCGCGAGCTGCTGGGCTCGTTAGATAGAACATGGAATGACGATTTGCACGGCAGCTCATCTTAGCGACTCCATAGAGACGGGGGCTTTGCGCTAAGGAACAATTGGCCCCCTGGTAAACTTGGCTCCGCCTCAGCCGACAACTCGTTTGGTGTGCTGCAATCTTCGAGTCGTATGAGAGAGCAAAGCGGTAAATGTGGGGGTGCTAAACAGCTGCATGTGTCCATAATCGCTTTGGTGATCCGAGTTGCACACTTCCAAAGACAGGTGATCCTTCGCGGCGTGCTTGGGAAGAAGGGCTTCCAAATCCGACAAGGAGCTGAGATTAATATGCATGGGAATGAATCGCTGAGCCGCCTGCCTCTAAAGCATGTTCGACCCTTACGTTGTATGGCAAAGCGCCCCGCTCGTTGTGGAATGCTTCCAAACTCGTCGCGACGTCCAAAAAACCAACATATCGATCTCGTTCGCTACAATTCAGAAGGTAGCGTTTTCAGCATCCTCATCAGAAGTTTCTGCAAAGGCGCCCTTCCCTAGGTAGACATCAAGTCCTTATATCAAGTTATATCAAGAAACCCGCCAGTGTTCCGCCTGCTGCAATGACGGGGGAAAGGATACTCTACCTCTCTTTGCTAGAACTGAGAACAATACCTTGAAATACTGGATTCGGTGTCTGATACAACAATCCGTCTACCTCGGAAGCCGAACTTTGAGGCTGGGCAGCTATGAAAAGTCATGCGCTATGCAGGCTCAATTACTATTATAACCACAGGCGTAGATGCTGACCATGAGCACGTTTGCACGTATTACCGAGAACTGGCGTAGCGCTGCTGGGAACGAACGGGTAACTATCGTTTTCTTGATTATTGTTGCCTATATCGCCCCATTCAAACGCGCAACGCATATCAAGATAAGATCGATTCAAAAATCAGGCGCAGGTCGATGCCGCGGGTTGCGGTGCGGCTCCCTTGAAACACAAGCGTTCGTTTAAACTACGTTCGCTGTGGGGTGAAGCAAGGAGTAGGTCTGGCCCTTCTGAGAGGCTTAAGGTTTGATAAGCGAGGGCATGCCTCCGCCTTGAGCCCCCAAGCCTTCGATGAAAACACTGGCCTGGCTCTCGTTCCTCGATTGATGCTCTGTCGCAGTTGAGCTTTGTAAAGCCTGAGAGGTGAGAATGCAGAACTCGCAAGCTCAATTCCAAAAATAGTAGCTCGGACCGGCCAGATAACCCTAGAATATGAGGGGCACGAGTTGGGCATGATCCTTCATATTTAACGCAGTCCCGGGCGTTTCACGACATTCTGTCGGCGCTGGAAGGCCAACCAGCCTTCCATCCCTTCGGTTACCGGTTAGGAGAGGTGCGACCACTGTTGTGTTTCTTCAGCTCACAAGTCATGACGGAAAAGGACTCAGAACTACATAAGCCCCGTAGCATTGTCATAGTTGAACACTGGTGTTCGGAAAGTGTGTTCTCAGGTTTCAGCGTGGAACATTATCCCACTCCACTTTGACGCGCAAAGGCTGGATCAGACCCGTGGAAAATCACGTCTGATTGGCAGTGGCTGGATCGGCCGGATCAAAGTATTTCCCTGCCCTCCGTGGTTCCGTTCCAAGGAACCTTCCATCGAGGCCCGCCGCCCGTTCCTGAAGAGCGCGAGAGAGGAGAAGCAGGCTTCATTCAGGCTTCAGCAAACCAAAGGCCCTTGCCATGTCACTCGTTTGGCCCATCCAACTTCTTCCAGTCATTCGCTCTTTTTCTGGCCATTGTTAATTACTCGCAAGTAGACTTTGTGATTATTGTTTTTTTTTCTTCCATTATACTCTCTTTCCTCAAATCTTACTGGTTTTCTTTTTCCACATTCCTTATTCGATCACTCCTTTTCCCTCGTGTTCTCGCCTGCTATACGTCAACATCTAACCACAGCGTGATTTGGTATTTGCTCGGCTGAACTCGACTTCTTTATCCTTCCTATGCCTCTCTGAATGCCCTGTGCGATTATATCCTCGCTGGAACTCCCCTTATAGAAGGACTGTCGTCGCGCTCCTGAACAATGAGGCTTCCCTCACTGTTTGGGCCTGCGACGGCTGGCTCGTCAGCATTTCTGCAGTTGTGGCTTTTGAGCCAATTGTCAGGTGCTTCTGCGTTATCGTTTCAACCAGTTTCTCGCCCTGAGCTAGATCTCTCGCGCCTCGGGCACGTCGCTCTTACCGGGGAATTCGACGCCGTAACATTTTACTCATACGCCGAACAAAAGAACGCGAAAGCCGGAGACGATGATTCCCAGTCTATCCTCGCCCCCCTTCCAAACGGGATCCTCACCACGCTGTCAACCTCCGACGCTGATATCCGTGCAATGTGCGCCTTCTCCAAGCAGGATGGATCGCACTCTGGAATATATGTCGGGGGGAATTTCACTAGTCTCGGAGGCGAAAAGGCCAATGGCGTCGCGTTGTATGATCCGATTTCGAACAAGGTAACAACTTTGCCAGGTCTTTCGGGCTCGGTATCGGCATTGCTATGCGATCAGGAAACCAATACCGTCTACGTTGGTGGTTCCTTCAAACAAGGAAATACATCAAATGCGGCTGCTTGGGTTGTCGGTGAAGGCTGGAAAGATCTATCGTTTGGTGGGCTCAACGGACCTGTCAGCTCGATCGTCAAGAATGACGATGCGCATATCGTGTTTGGTGGGTCGTTTGACGGTATCGGCAACTCAACGTCTTCATCAAAGAAAATTGAACAGGTCATCAACCTTTCGAATGCAACAATCACTTCGGATACCACTTCTACAAGGAGCGGTTTTACTGACCCCCGGAATATCATTTGCCAAACCAGCGGTGCCGGTGGTGCGGGACAGACATGGTTATTGGCAGATTATGCCCTAGGATATTGGCGGGCGGATATGCGTTACAACTTCAGTCCAACTAAGCTTCGCGTCTATAATACGCATTACGAAGGGAGGGGCACAAAATCCTTCTTGTTCAGACGATTGCCAGATAACGGAATCATGAACCTGACTTATACGGATCCCTCCACTGGTGACGATGTCAACTGCGATCAGTATTGCTCGCTCTCGGACGACCCAGACGAGGAGTACCGTGACTTCCGATTTGTCAATCAGGTTGGTATGACGGGGTTCATGTTCGAGATTCGGGATTATTATGGCACTGGCGCCGGGTTGAATGGTATCGAAGTGTTTACAAATGGTGAGTTTATAGTTGGGCGATTCGGCGCCGCACGTGCTAACGGATCTAGATGTCTTCACTTATGCCATCAATGACTTTAACGAGCCGACATGTGGTAACAGCAGTGACATTTCCACTTCCACTCGGACGGGATCGTGGACTCTGACGGATGGTAACGACAGTCCTTCCGACTACCTGACGGCACATGTATCCGACTCTGACGCGGCAAGCACATCTGTCGTTTTTGAGCCCAATATTCAACGCTCCGGAAACTATTCCATCCTTGTTTACACCCCCGGATGTGTTCAGGACGGAACCTGTGGTTCTCGAGGAATCGTTAATGTGACGGCTACTGTCAGGGCTGACTCTGAAGAGCTCATCGAGAAGCAAATCTATCAGACCAACAACTACGAAAAATATGACACCATCTACACCGGCCCTGTAGACGTCAGCGACGATTCTTTCCGTCCTCGTGTGACATTGAGCCCAGTTGCTGGCCAGGGAGACCTCACTGTTGTGGCCTCTCGAGTCAGGTTTGAGCTTATTTCAGCTTCAAACGACACGAGCGGTGAATTGAATGGCCTATTCGAGTATGACCCGACTTCGAAGAATGCCACAGCCAATCTGCTGGGATCAACCATCAACAGCTCCGGGACGCAGCTGGATTCTGATGCTTCAGTTTTGAGCTTAGTGACGCATAGGGGCGTTATCTACGCTGGAGGTAACTTCTCAAGTTCTGATATCAACAACCTATTCTCGCTGGAACAAGACGCCAATGCCACGGCTCTGCCCCAGGGAGGCTTGAACTCCGAGGTAACTACAATGTCGGTTCTCAACGACAAGCTTTATGTTGGCGGAAACTTTACTGGGACTTCTGAGGGTGCAACTGACAGTCTCAGCTATGTTGCTTCCTACTCAATTGACTCTAAATCCTGGTCAGCTCTCGGGGGTGGGGTTAATGGCCATGTCAAGCGAGTCTTTGCGCTTCCTTTGAATGTTTCCACCGTCATTAATGAGACTATCGTCGCTGTTAGTGGTGACTTTGATGAATTGCTGCCTTTTGATGAATATCCTGCTGTAGCCGTGTCTGGCTTTGCTGTTTGGGTTCCGTCACGCAACAACTGGCTCCAAAACCTCAATGTCAGCCAAACACAATTTGCAGGCCATTTATCATCCTTCGCGAGCTTCAACGGCACAACTATTCTTGGTGGAAGTCTCTCATCTGGAGGTTTGGCTGCTGGTGGAGCGGTGGCGCTACTTCAAGAAGATGGGCTTCAGCTTGGACCCCTCCTGAACAGCACCCAATTAACTGGTGAAATAATTACTGGCATATACGACACAGACTCCAGCCGCAACTTGACTATACTTGGAGGTCACTTCAACCTCTCAACTGGCGGCCAGGAAGTACGAAATCTGGCCTTCATAGACGGAGGTACAGGCTCCATCAGTGGCCTCGGTACTGAGGTTGAGAATAACTCCACGTTCATGGCCTTTGCCATCACAAGCAACGTTTTGTACGCTGGCGGTAGGGTTACCGGCACAGTAGGTAAGAACGAGATCGATGGGCTGGTACTTTACGATCTCCAGAATGGAACGATCGCACAAGAGCAGCCGTCCAAATTCAATGGTGATAATGTGTCCGTTAATGCGATTGCACCTCGTCCCAATTCGAAAGAAATCTATGTCGGAGGATATTTTCAAGCCGCAGGGGCTCTTACCTGTCCAGGTGTTTGTTACTATGACACCGAAAGCCAGCAATGGAATCGACCGGGTGTTGGCCTGGAAGGGAGTGTCCTGGCGCTTAAATGGGGCAACGCCAACACATTGATCGCCGTTGGCAATCTGACCGTTGCAGGCAATGAGACCGCAGTCGCAAGCTATTCCGCCAAAGAACAAATATGGGAAGTCTTCGATGGAGCTTCAAGTTCGTCTATCCCAGGCACTGTGACGGCGTTTAGCCCAGCCAATGGAGATGCATCACGATTTTGGCTTGCAGGTCAGTCGAGCAATGGATCAAATTTCATCGTCAATTATGACGGCTCCTCGTTCCAATTGGCCCAAGAGATCTTTGACGATGGGACGATCATTCGTGGACTCGACGTTATCCCTCTAGCCAGTGACCATGACGACAGTGATCTTTTGAACAATGACCTGGCTCTTATGATTACTGGTCAAATCGCTGTCCCAGAGTTTGGCACTGCCTCAGCTGCGTTGTTTAATGGCACCACCTTGATTCCCTTTGTCATCTCCTCTAAATCTGATGGTCAACCTGGCCGTATGTCGCGCATGTTCTATGAGAACAATAACCCCTACGCTCGAGGAAGTGAGTATGCTTCTGAACGAGGATCTTCGAGTACTGCTAACGTTCTTCAGGTGGGCATCACTCCAACGGAATTGTTGTTTTGGTAGCTTTCTGTTGTGCGCTTGGCTGCGTGTTCCTAATTGTCATTGCCGGTGTCATCTTCAATAAGATCCAGCGCCGCCGACAAGGTTATATGGCAGCCCCTCAATCAACCGGAACGGACCGACCGACGTCCATGCGCCGGCTCCCTCCGGAGTATCTTTTCAACTCCTTGAAGCAGCCGAATCCAGGGGCGCCCTCTATATGAATCGGGACATGACATCTAGACGACATCTTTCTTACATAGCAGAGATCGTTGGCATTGCTTGAACATTTTAATTCTTCCTAGTATCCCAGAAGGATACCAGAACGGCGTTCTCGGGACAAACCGTCTTATACCCTTAATCTAATTCTGCGCCTATTACGCACTTGTGTGGTTCGTTTTTATTTGTTGGACGTGTGGAGGACCGCCTTTGTATTGGGCATTAGTCTCTGACGTTTTGTACTATACCTACTCTGGTTTCGAGCGGAGAGCGATGTTACTAGCTACTGGAAATGTACATACATAGCATGCGCTATATCGTCGCGAAGCTAGTTTTCTGCATATTGACCACCTAGATAAGATCGTCCAGGAGATGGTGAACGCGGAGTAACCCCGACTTGCAAAGATCCTTATTGAAGTGACCAAACTAAAGCATAAGAGCTCTAAGACTTCTCTTATTTATTATTGTTTATGCTTATTACTAATGATTTTTCTATCCTCGTGTCACCACTAAAGGCATCGCTCGCTCGAGCCATGCCATGCGCCTCAAATTGCCACCATCGGCGCCCAGCTCCGCTCCCCGCTTCTCCTGTCCTTTTCCACTTTCCAGTTTCAGAGCCCACCGCCGAGCCTCCGCACATCGTCAAATTCGCGGAGACCCCGACTTCAAACCAGAGCCGTTTCTCACTCTAGCTTTCAGACCAGTTAGCGGTCATATCTCTATAATATTCCTTCTTTTTACTATTCCTCAGGCTTTACACATACGCAGTCGCCCAGGACAAACCGATCTCGAATGCTGTCGCTCCGCCGCAGACGTTACCGTACGGTATGCGATCCCGCACAGGCTGGTACGTGTACCCCGGTCAATTTGCTTGTGGTTATACCCTGGCTTTTAGCCGCATAGCCATGCGATGCCTTGTGTTATAGCTTGAGATGGGCAGATTTAGAAAATTAGCGGCTGACATGTGATGGGATGCGCTTTTGCATCCTGCGTCTTAACAGTTTGACGTGCCGCACCCGCAAACTGAAATGTGAGTGTCCTTCTTTACCAGTTTGCGCTGTTTTGATCACTCAAGAGGAATGAAGCTGATATATCCTCGCGGTGGACTAGGCGACGAGCAAAAACCTGTGTGCTCTCAATGTCAGAAAGGTGGGAGGGAATGTCGCCCAAGCGAAGGGGTAGTCTTCCGTCATCAACAAAATGCCTCCATGAACAAGAACATTGAAGACGGCGCATCGGACGGCCGAGGGAGTCTGAGAGGGTTCTATTCGTATAAGAACACGTTTGACAAAGATAGTGTTTGGCTGGACATCCCGAAGCATGGTATGGTTGCCGACAGTATGGGCTTGGACTACGACAAGGGATGCTGACGTGGAGGTCTCTCTTGACATAGTGATTTTTGTTGACAATTCGGATCCATATGCACAAGACTTAGAATCGGCACTGTCGGAGTCTGAGGCAGCGATTTTGGCTGCAAATTCGCAAAATGCGCGCTGGCATGGCCCGCAGATGCCCCCAACGGAGAGAGAGGAGAGTCAAGGACTGGAAGCGCTCTCCGCTCTTGCTGCGCAAGATCGCGTTTCATATCCTGCATTGATGGTAGATCAGCCGTCTGTCTCTACTCCAGGCAGCGTTACTACACCCTTCAGTGCTATTTCGACGACGACGATGCCCGCCACTCACCCAAACCAGATGCCGCGGTCGATATCAGCCCAGATATCCCCACCAATCTCGATTAATTCTGATAATGGCCACAACAACAACATTCATTTTCTCCTTAATCCGTCGCAGTCTATATCACCTTCAATCGATCCAACCATTCAGCATACTCCGGAATCTACTGGGTCTCCGTTGGCACTTAAGTCCGTCGAAGGCGACCTTGAGGGACCCGTGGAGACAGACTACGAGATAACTTTCCTCTTGAGACACTTTTCCGAGGTTCTCGGGCCCTGGTAAGCCGCTTTAACAACCAATTCTATTGTAGTTTAACGCTGACAAGCTCTTAGGATGGACCTCTATGACTTAGGGACGTATTTCTCCTCTCAAGTGCCCATAAGGGCTCTCCGTAATCCCTTGCTGAAGTATGCTGCTTGTGCACAAGCTGCGAAGCAGCTTGGGCACGTCAACGTGTCACGATCTGTCGGGGTCCGCCTAAGTCGAACTTTTTCGGGACTGCAGAAAGATTCCAAGAATATCGATTGGTGCTGGAAAGGAGCCAAGTATTATGAAAAAGCCATTCAGCTTTTGATGAAGGAACTACAACCCAATGGTGGCAACCGTGATATGATGGCTCAGGGCACAAATAGGATGAGTGACAACACTGATGGTCAGGGTGCAAGGAGTTACACCGAGTATAGACTTTCACACGGTGATCGCTCGGATGAAATTCTCGCTGCTGCTGCCATTCTTTCCGTATATGAACTGCTGGATGCTACGGGTCCGGCTTGGAACCGGCATTTAAGTGGTGTCAAGTCGTTGTTGGATTTGGCTGAGGTTGGAATGCGACCACTTCAGCGGCTACCACCTGGGGATCTCTCCCTGCAGCTCAAAAGACCAAGTTTATCTAAAGCCAGAAAGGCGACTTTCTGGAACTTTGCGCGGCAAGACTACTTATCTGCCTGTAAGTGCATTGCTTCTATAGCACCTATTCGTACCGCTTGCTGACGTTGCTAGTTATAAACGGGACTCGTACAAGATTACATACTGAGGATCTGGCGCTGTGGACGGACGCAGGCCTGCAAGTCGACAGTCTGGGCTTTGTGCGCGCCAGTAATAAGAGCACGGGTGATCACTCCGGTGAGGATACCATGAAGGAAGACTCCTTCTCGAATGCGTTAGTTTGGATCATCTCCAAGATCATAAACTTCATAAGTCCGAGCAGCAATGCACATATTGGGCCTTCAGGTGCTGTCAACTCTAGCCCCATAGGCCTTCCGCAGCAAGTCTCCCTGGAGCGGTGGTACCGCCTCGAAGCCGAGCTTGATATGTGGTACAAAGGTCTTCCAGAAACGTTTCACCCATGTGCTCGTATCGGTTTTCAAGAAACGGCCAATAAAAGCGATAATCTTGACGATGCACCATCGTTGTCCGAGATATGGTATAGCATACCAATGTGTTCATCTGCCATGCAACATTACCACATGGGTCGCATACTGCTCCATATTCACAAGCCGCCCCAACCCAGTGGTGCAGCAAACCCCATTACCAGCCGATACAACTCGACCGATATCCAGTTCCATAGCCGTGAAATTGTTGGCATTGCTATGGCCTGCCCGGCGGGCTCCGTGAGAATCAACTCTCTCCAGCCGCTGTTTGTCAGCGGTCAGTGTCTGACCGACCCCAGTGAGCGACGGATGGTTTTGCGGCTGTTACAAGATATTGAAACTGACCTCGGTTGGGCAACCGAGTACCGTGTGCAGCAATTGCGCAGAGAATGGGGCTGGGATCAGAGTGCTGATATTGCGGGCGTCTCATAATGGCCGCCTACTTTTTTTGACTTCTTACGTCAAGCCAATGCATAGGCCAGCTTGGCACTGGTCCTGCTATAGTCTTGTACCAGACTTCACATGTCAGCATCCTAGGCTTGACTTTGCGTCTTGCCAGCCGTCGACCATGAACCACACAGCGTCAAGTTAAAGCTCCATACCACCAGGGAACGTAACCTGCTCTTCGCTTCAATGTCGTGAACCCTCACCTGCATTCCGCTACAACATCTTGAGCAGGCTGCTAAAGTGTCCCCACGCACTCTGCGTCTTTAATGGTCTTCCAACGACCATCATCAACTTCTTTTCTCAACTCCGATGCCATTAATCGTTACTCTCCTTACACCTATATCATTGGGATAATTTCATTGACCTTTTGGCGGATTTTGCTTGCATTAGCGTGGCGCATTGGTTTATCGATATTTTTATATAAGCATTTTGGGATACCATTTAGGAGCGCTTTTGGTTCAATTATGAGAGTTTTAGATAATAGTAATGCAATTAAATAATAGCCAATGATTTTAAGTTCTTGATTAGAACTCACTCTGAGAATGGCAGACACCTGAGGGTAGGGTGAGGTGTCAGCTGTCCCATTAAGTCTCCGGCCTAAGGAGTACAGGTGTAGCTGCGTCGGGCCCTTTAACGACGCAGAAACCCAACGTCTTCTGCTCCCCTCGCAGTTCAAAGTTGCAAATATGATAGTTGATACTGACGTCCTTATCATCGGCGCTGGGTTGTCTGGGGTAGGCTTTGCAATCCAACTCCAGAAGAAATACCCGCGCATAACATTCGAAATCTATGAAAAGGCCGAAGGGTTCGGCGGGACTTGGTGGGCCAATACATATCCTGGATGCGCTTGTGATGTAGGCAAATACTCTTCCATCTTCATTTCTTACCTGATACACATACTTCTAGGTACCATCCCATCTCTATTCCTATTCCTTCGCCCTAAATCCCGACTGGAGCGAGCAGTTTGCGTCTCAAGCAGAAATAGCCGCATACTGCCGCGCCGTCGCAGAGATGCACGATATCCCCCGACACGTAACACTCCGCTCGACGGTTCAGTCAGCAACATTCGACGAATACTTAGGAACGTGGGCCGTGAAGATCCTTGATCAGCAGACAGGACGGATATATGAGCGGCATTCGAGGGTGCTTATTACGGCTGTTGGGATGCTTTCAGAACCCAAGGACTGTGACATCCCTGGTGCAGAGGAGTACAATGGCAGGCTCTTCCATAGTGCTTGCTGGGACCATGAGTTTGAGTGGGCTGGAAAGGAGGTGGTTGTTGTTGGTGTGTTGCCTGCCCTCTATACCTCACATCCCTCAAGAATTAAAGCTTTCAAGGAAACTGACCTCTGTATACCTGAAAAGGCAACGGCTGCAGCGCAACACAATTTGTACCCATCTTGACTAACACCCCAGGGAGCGCCAAACAAGTCACCCAGTTCATCCGGCAGCCTCACTGGCTCGAGCCACGCCCAAACCCTGAATATCCATCTGCCATCAAATGGATCTTCCGCCACGTGCCCCTCGTGATGCGCTGTTTCCGATATGCGATATTTCTCTACCTCGAGAGCTACTTCAGCACATTCAAGCGCGTCTCTGGCAAAAGGACACGGGAGGCAAGGATGAAGTCTCAGGCGGCTTACCTGAAAAAAATGGCACCTAAGAAGTATCACGAAATCCTGACGCCAAGGATAGAACTGGGGTGTAAGAGGAGAGTTATGGATACAGATTACCTTGCTTGTTTGCACAGAGAGAACATGGAGCTCATCCATGATGATCCGATTGAGAGGATCACTGTTGACGGCGTGAGAACAAAGTCAGGGCGGAAGATCTATGCTGATGCAATCATCCTCGCAACGGGATTTAAGACTGCGCAGCCACTTTTTCCTCTTGGAGATAACATCCGTGGTGAAGGGGGCGTTACTCTGAGTGAGCACGTATGTCACCTCCCAGTACTACCAGCCCTATCAAAGTGCAATTTTGACACATTAACGCAGTGGGAAAGTACCGCCTCCCATGCCCCGCAAGCATACTACGGTACATGCGTCTCGCGGTTCCCGAACATGTTTATCCTTGTCGGCCCTAATACGGCGACGGGACATACCTCTGTACTCTTTACAGTGGAATGCCAGATTGATTTCACGCTGAAGGTTCTTGATCCTATTCTCAATTCTCTCTATCCCGAGTCATCATCGTCATCCTCCTCTGTCTTGCAGGAGATGATCTGTTTCCTCCGGAAACCTTTCTCCTCTGGACCTCGGGCGGGAAAGAAGCTCGCACTACCACCAGATATAGTCTCCGTAACGTCCCAAGCAGAGGAAAAAGAAAGCCAATGGATCGACGAGGCAAGTAAGCAATATGTCTGGACGAGTGGATGTGCAAGCTGGTACTTGCACCCGTCGGGAAGGAATACGACGCTTTATCCTGGGAGCCAGGTGGCGTTTTGGCTTAGGAGTTGGGTTGGCCCTTTGGCGGGTGATTTTCTGTATAGACGGAGCTCGGCCGTGGTTTTGGATGAGGATAGGCGAGTTGAGGTTGATTGATTAATCTTAAGATTCTTGTTCTTTTTGGTACTCCTGGTTTATCGTTAAGGTGAAGTGAAGCTGTCGTCGACGAGCGTCTTTGTCCGTTGCATAACTATGCTGGTTTCTATCGTGGTATGACAGTTTTGAAGGAATTATGGAAGGTCTTCGCAGCAGAGCCGTAGCCAGTAATTCCAACATTGAAAATTACCTTGACAAGGCGTGCGTTAGACAGTTTTCTAGAATTGGACACTGTTGACAATTGGGATATATAGGGGGATAAGCAAGCTCTGGAGGGGTACTCAATATACTGGAGGATTATTTGGATTGTGTAAAAAGTCGCAAAGTCGGTTATCGCGCCGCCTTATGTTTTGGGGGTACCCGATCTGGTTTGAGAACGACCTGGAAAGATGGGTTCAGATGGGATTATTGGCAACAATATGGCGCTCCCTGCAAGTGTCACTTCCATGACCCGTTTTCGTACATTGTCCAAGTTAAATTTCAATGGCGGGGAATATGCAGTCAGCTCTTTCCCTTTGCAGGCGATACTGGGCTGGCTGTCAAGTCGTTATAGCCTTCTTGATCCGTCATGGAGCTCTATGCGAAATTCGACTGAGGGGATGGCCAAGAATCGCTATTTAGAAGCAAATCCTGAAACATTGGTAGTCCCTTTACCTACGGCGAGGGTTTCAAATCATATAAGAGATCCACTGCCGGGAACATTGAGGGTACTGAAGCGCCTGAAAACTGGCTAGACGCCAATTTGCATATTGGATGGCAATTTTTTTTCTTCCAGATGCGCGAAACGCAAGTTTCGAGATTGCTCAACGACCGACAGAGCACTTCTCGCGCACGAGTGTTGCAGAATTGGTTTCCCTCATAACTGGCTTCACAGCTCATCGCCGAAGTCGTTTTGAAGTCCTTCGTGTGCTAGTGGTAGATCCTGTCACTAGTTCCACTTGCTTATCGTCTGACT
This sequence comes from Aspergillus nidulans FGSC A4, assembly GCF_000011425.1. NCBI lineage: Eukaryota > Fungi > Ascomycota > Eurotiomycetes > Eurotiales > Aspergillaceae > Aspergillus > Aspergillus nidulans. The sequence continues at coordinate 2,782,147 of NC_066257.1, read as the reverse complement.
CGAGCTTGATCTTGCCTTCACCTGCAGTCCGCTTCAAGGCCACATTCATTTCCGTCGTTGTTGCTGTAATCTTTGTCCCTTCTTCTTCCTGTTTCACCTCGATATCAACCTTTGCCTGCTTGGTTGTAGCAACCAATCGATCCGAAAATGTCTTCAAATCAGCCGTAAATAACACGCTATGAGCCCAGCCGGCCTCTTTGCCCCAAAGCTTGCGGAAGTGATTCCCCACGGCATCGTACGTAGCCTTTGTCAGGGACTTGTGAGATCCCTTGCCGAATTTGTAGTCTCTTTGAGCAATTTGCCAGACTACACCAGTCAGTTTGGTAATAAAGGGAGAATGGAAAGACTCACCATGGGTGTCCACTGGGACAGATTCTCCCCACCCCAGCCCCATCAGAGCCACGCAGTCGGCAACCTTGGGTCCAACTCCTTGTAGCTCTAGCAATTTCTCATGCGCCTCGCGATACCCACTCCGCCCCTCCGGCGGCATCTCCCCTTCCTGCCCAGCAACAACCTCCAGCCCAAAAGCAGGCGCTTCAGGGTTCCGCAGTGAGTTTAACCACCCGTTCTCTTTCTGTTTTGCAATAATAACAGCCGTCTGATATATATACTTCGCGCGATATCCGAACCCTAGGCTCCGCAAACGAGCTTCAACACCTTCATCCTCCGCTAATCTCTCCGGAGGCGGAAAGTCATGATATGAACGGCCATCAACATCAGCGATGTGCAAACCGTAGTTCGCACACAACTTCTCAACCATCTGACTAATTCGTGCGATGTTGTTATTGCTGCTACAAATGAACGATATAAGGGCTTCCCAGGCGTCCTGGCGGAGAATGCGAATGCCTGTAAACTGAGAAGCTTTCTTGCGGAAGTTGGGGTCCGATGAGGACCATTGCGCATATAGGGTTGTCAAGTTTGAGTTCAAATTGAAGTAGTGCTTTATAATTGCCAGAGTGGTGTCCTCGGATCCGGAGTCGCTGCCATTGCATGAGCCCGAGGGCTTTGAATTGACGTATGTCCGGTAATATAAATGCGATGGATCTTGCTTGAGCGAGATGAGACGACCGTAAAGGACACAGCGCCATTCGTCGTTATCGGGATCTTTGTGCCATCTGCCAAATTAGCAGCTTGTAAGTGAAAAGTGAGAGTCAAGTACCGGAATGTCTGCCCGCATCGCAGCGTGGTATTTATGCATAGTTCGCTAAGACCAATTGGCAGCTTGTGCCATTCTGAAAAGGCGCCCACCGTCATGATGGCTCGAAAGTATAGAGATGGGACAGTGACCAGACGTAGAATTGAGGAACAAAAAGATGATTCTGCCGTAGTTATCTCCAAGATAGGGAGCGGTCTGTCTTCCGCCTAATCATTGCTAACCCCATATAGTCTAGTGCCGATATTGCTCGCGCCGATCGAGACTTTGGAAGTGATTCTGCGAGTTTTCGCCCAGAGCAGCTTCCATCCAGAGATTATTCGCCGACTTCTGGACCTTAATTTTCGAGTTATACCCATTGTTTTCAGAGTATATTTCTTTTCTGCAGTTCCGCAGGTCTCTCGGTAGCATTTCGACCGCGGCATTGCCACCCGAAACGACAAAGTTCGAAAGGAGCTCAGAAGTGAAATCGTGCTCGTTTCAGGATGAACGGCGATACTTATTCCTCTAGAGGTAAGCTGCTTTTATGCTGACTAGCTGGCTTGAATTATGCTAATTCACTCAGGTGCAGATTCTGGTCGCCCAAGGGACCACTACGTGAGTATTTAGTTTTGATTCACAGAGCTCTATTAACATTCGGATAGCGCGACGAGAGACGCGAACGTGGAGATAGAGGGGAGAGAAGACGGTCAAGATCGCCACATTACGGTTCCAGAAGCTCTCGGCGCGAAGCCGAAGCTGATTCATACTCCTCTAGTCGTGACTACCGCGCAAGGGAACGGGAGGATCGCTACTCGAGCCGTAGGGATGATCGGGATTATGACCGGGAGCGAGGCGATCGCCGACGCAGAGACTACGATGATCGGCCATCGCGTCGCGAGAGAGATAGAGATTTATTCGAGGATCGGCCTAGGAGAGATCGCGGCGACCGGGAGCGCGGAGGAGACAGGAGAGATCGAAAGAGGAGCCCCTCTCCTTCACGTAAAAGGGAGCCGACGCCCGACTTGACCGATGTGCCGTCCGTGTTAACGCGCAAGCGGCGCCTGACACAGTGGGACATCAAGCCTCCTGGATACGAGAATGTCACCGCGGAGCAGGCAAAGCTATCAGGTAAGGATTGCTTCTGCCTTGGCAAAGCGCCTACCGTGTAGAGCACAGCTGACGATTTAGGCATGTTTCCCCTTCCCGGGGCTCCTCGACAGCAGCCGATGGACCCCAGCCGCCTTCAGGCTTTCATGAACCAGTCGGGCGGTGGCTCTGCAGATACCTCGGCGCTTAAGCCGTCCAATTCTCGACAGGCGAAACGTCTGTTCGTGTACAACCTGCCGCCGAACGCGACTGTAGAAAACTTGGTTTCTTTCTTCAACCTTCAACTCAACGGTTTGAATGTTATCCAAAGCGTGGACCCATGTATCTCAGCCCAGATCTCCGACGACCACTCTTTTGCACTGCTGGAGTTCAAGTCACCCAATGATACCACAGTGGCGCTTGCTTTGGATGGCATAACTATGGGAGAGCATGAGAGTAACGGGGAAAATGGTGCAGCTAAGGGATTGGAAGTGCGACGACCCAAGGACTACATTGTCCCCAACCTCGCTGAGCAGGATCTGGAAGGAGCGTCTGGCATGAAGGATGTTCCAGACTCACCCAACAAGATCTGTGTCTCAAATATTCCGCAATACATTCCAGAAGAGCCGGTAACAATGCTGCTGAAGTCCTTCGGCGAGCTCAAGTCTTTTGTTCTGGTGAAAGACTCTTCGACGGAGGAATCTCGGGTAAGTTCTTGAAGTCTTGATGACGTGCATAGCTAATCGTGGCAGGGAATTGCTTTCTGCGAGTACGCTGATCCTAACACTACTACCATCGCCGTCCAAGGTCTCAACGGCATGGAGTTGGGAGACCGGCACCTCAAGGTTGTCCGGGCTAGTATCGGAATGACTCAGGCAGCTGGGTTGGACATGGGGGTCAATGCGATGTCAATGTTCGCCAAAACCACGTCTCAGGATCTGGAGAGCAGCCGTGTGTTGCAGCTGTTGAACATGGTGACTCCGGAGGAACTCATGGACAACGAGGATTACGAGGGTAAGTTCCGTCTCTTTCTCATTGATTAGTGGTGTTCTGACGAGACAGAAATCTGCGACGATGTACGCGACGAGTGTTCCAAGTTCGGCCGTGTTCTTGAACTAAAGATCCCACGCCCGACCGGCGGCAGCCGACAGTCTCCAGGCGTGGGCAAGATCTTTGTCAAGTTTGAAACCATTGAAGCGACAACAGCGGCATTGAAATCGCTCGCGGGCAGGAAGTTTTCCGACCGGACAGTCGTCACGACTTACTTCTCCGAGGTAAGTTTCATAGATCGCTCAGGAAACAACAGTTGTCTAACGGTTGCAGGAAAACTTTGACGTCAATGCCTGGTAGTTCGCCATATTGAAACGTCTTATATCTTGCTCATCCCACGATGTTTCTATCTATCCTTTATATCTGAGATTCCCGGGAGATCAACAGGGCCAGGCTTCTCCTTGAATTAATGATGTATCATAGCGATCAATGCAAAGATCCAACCTCTTTCTGGTTTGTCCTAGTGTCCCAGTAGTCAATTCTGCGGTCTGGCATTGATGATCAAAATGGAGAATTAGTTCAGTCTGCCTGTCCATAGACAATTAGACACCCTGTAAGTAGAGCTTAAGCTTGGGCCTCGAGCTAGTATTACTAAATACGCTAGTTTACACGCCGAATCCCATCGTCGACAAGTGTATCACATGAAACTGACCAGGGACTCAACTGCCCATTCGCCCTCTTGTACTGGTGCTGCCCTCTGTTTATGTTAACCCCAGACCGAGGCAAGGATGAACACCCCAGCAGCACCATTCAATATGCCGAAGTAGATGGAACGGCTTTTGCGGGGAAAGTTGAGGGGAAGAGCGATTCCACTCAACCACGCTACATTGAACCACCTTCGTCCTAGCGGGTAACTGCGTAGTTCGATTTCGATACTCAGATTGAGATTGAGTGATATCTCGATCCACAGTTTGTTCCATATATATTGTTTTCGAGATGAAAATTGGGCAAATACGTGGATCTCCACTTAAATAATGACATTGTGGAACGAAATGAATTAAATTGAATTAAAATGAATTGACAATTAACAGTGAATATTGAACATAATATAGTCAAATCAACATTGAACAAGTTTGTCTATCATTGCTGGAGAAGATGAAATGATCTACCTCATCGGGCTCGTACCATTGGAATTAATTGAGTATAGAATATATTGTTTCTGACAGCGTAATACAGATACCGATACAAACTGCTTTAGCTTCGTACTTTGGTATATAGTGTATAGTGTAGATAACGCACTAATTACTGTACTTCCGGGTCTCCGAGCCCTGTAACCTCGACCAAATCGACCTGCCTACTCTGTATGATGAATACCGTCTTACCCCAACACTATCACGGCGATCTACTGCTATTCCAGCCTCAGTCCGTCGCCAGTTCGGTACGGAAGGAACCTCAGAGTAGCGCAAGCCAAAAGGACCATGACTCGGATTGACTTTCCGCTAAATTCTGACAGGTACGGACTATAGTGAACGACAAGCAAAATATGTCTGCGGGTAATAGGAGCGAGGTGCGACCGAGCCTGACACAGTAAGGAGAATCATTCCAACCATGATTCCAGCTGACTGGGTAAACTAGCTCTACGTTCCTGGCCCGGGGGTAGACTGGTACTACCCTATTCCATCCAACCAACCCGATAACGAGCAAAGATAAGGGTACCGTAGGGTTTGGCACGGTAATGCCATCTCGACGCTACGCTCAACGGGGTGAGTTCCCGAAATAGATGAAGGTGCGCTTTTTGTGTCCCCGGTGATGGTAGCTGCGTAACGCCGGGGTGCTCCGGCGGGGTTTATCTATTGGCACTTATATCATGTATAGGATGAAGAAATAATGAAATATTAGCAGGGATAGGGAAAATCAGAAACATTCTGGAATGCGAAATCCCGGGGCTAAGTCTGCCTAGCCACGTTCTACTGTACAGGGCCACCATGTTCCTAGTATATGATAAGGGCTGGCTAGAAATGTTTATTTGAGTTGGGCCCGGTGGTTTCAAGTTCGGTTCCAAGACTTCAAGACTTTCCACGTGGTGAGAAGAGGCGAAGGAAGCGACATCCATTCTATGTCTAACCATGTGTGCAGGCGCAGTAGTTTACCTGAACACTAAGGAGGATCCATGGGTGGCCGGTGAGGAGAATGGGTTTCAGACTACAGTTCGACTATCCCGCCTAAAACAATTGGTGCTGCATGTAAACTTCTCTGTTTCCATTGGATTTAGAAAGTAGAAACTAGCTACTGAGCAGGTAGGCAGTCATGGGACTGAGAAAGAGTAATGCCTGTCGAGTCAGATTGGGCTGACGTTCTCCAGACGTCAAGTCCAGGGCTTTCCGTCTAGTATTGGATAACCATACCCAGAGCACCTCCAGCTCCACCATATCTAAAAATTCAGGGAAAGGTTCGTTGGTTTGGAAGTGGATTTTACCACGGGTGGTGGTGCAGATCTACTTGATACCTACCGGTTTCAATGAGATTGATGGGTAGTTGATGGGTAGGGACTCGAACTCGTACTATTGCTTGTGCTCGGTATTTTAGGCTTGCGCGTCGTATGATCTGCAAGGAAGAGCATCCATGGAAGTGTCAGGCATCACCTACCAACTCTGGTCCAAACTGCCAACCTACTGACGTCGCGCTCCTCAAACTATTGAACGTAACATTATTGTATTGCTATGCCAGGTCCTAAACCCCATGCGCTCCTTCTAAGAAATCCAGGTTGTACGCCATTTTACTCCTGAATACTCCGGCCCTTGTAACACGTCGGCTTGCGATGTAAATAGTCAAGGCAAAAAGAAGCGGAATTGTATGGCCCCTCGGCGTCTTGGCCGGTGCCGTGGCTATTCCGGCGAATATGCACGTCAGAATACCTGACCTGCTGAACAAACAGGAGAAAAAAAAAAAAAAAAAAGGAAATTAGGGTATAGTCGTGCGCGTCGTAGATATACATTGCTTTTTTAAACATAATAACATATGGAACATAAAAATGAGAGAACCAACTGTCATCGGTATCCCTGCGCAAATGTAGTCGCTGGATCCCAATCCCTGCCTGGAGAGGTCGGGGGTCGTGGAACAGAGAAGCTCATTGACGGCCGCACATACCGCGCGTCCCGGCCGTAGTGGTTATTCAGGTCGGGACTCAGTGTCCGTGATGTGTACGCGGGGCTAGGGGAGCGAATCTGGGGCTCCGCGGAGGGCTCCACGTATGGCTCGGGGTTCTTGTAGGGTGATAGCATCTCGTAGTTGCTTGCGTCGCTGCGTTTCTTCCGAGCGTCGGCAGATACAAATTCAAATTGGGCATTGTCCTTGGACCGGAACAGCAGATCCCACCATCCCACGAACATGGACGGACGCGCGAAGAGGATGAAGTTCCAAAATCCAACGAGGGTTAGCAGGATGAGGAGCGCAAGCAGTGTTGCTTTCTTTGGTCCGAATTCTTCAGCTTTGTCGACGCATTTTTTCGCGTCGCCTTCGCTAGCTGCGAGACATAGAAGCCACGGTAGCGCTTTTTCGAGATTTTCCGCCGTCATTTCGGTCTGGTTATTTGTTCTGATGAAAATCACAGCGAAAATGAGGACGTTGGCGAGGATGACGAGGACAAGACAGTTGCTTCGCCATTGCAGCTTGAGAATCTTGCGGACGCGGCGGTATGCTTGACGCGCGCTCAGGGTGACCGCACTTGCGGTGTAGGAATGAACATTGGAGCTGTTGGTGGTCGAAGCGGTGTCGTAGAGAGACTTGATGTAGATGTGCACGCAGTATCCCATGGTGGTGAACTGCATGATCAGGGCTGCGCCTGAAAACGCTATCACGGGTATCCAGTAGTCCTGCAAACTCTTGTCGATATTGATGTGACACACGTCCCCGAATCGAAACGATACCCCGGTTAAGACAAGCATCACAGACGTTCCAATGATGGGTACGCCCAACCCACAAATAAATGCCCCCCACATAAACCGAGGGCCAAGGATGACCTCCCAGCAGACTTGAAGATGGAACGCAACGGTGCGGATAAAGCTGAACACCACAACCACCCATCCGCCGAAGAGAAGCATTGCGCCGGTAAAGGCGCATGATAAGCTGGAGTACATGTCCCTAGGCGTGATTTCGTTGTAGCATTGGTCCGGCTTCGTACCGAGAGGGATAATAAATGCAATCTGCATGCAGCAAATGCCCAAAGTGAAGCAGATGCTCAAGTAGTGACGATGGGTACGCTTCGCCGGCAATACCGCATAGGATACGAGTAGGAAAATGCAGAGCGGTAATACGGCGACGGAAACCCAGCTTGCGATTTTCGTTTGTTCTTGGATGTCTGCGAGATGGTGTCAGTAAAGAGTATGAGAGCGTCAGTGAGTGGAGCCGTACCTTCACCCCACATCCATGATGCCTGCGGGCATGGCAGGCAGCAGGTGACATTGCCCAAGGCCTGACAGAGACGTCCTTGGAGAACTATTGATCGCATTAGCTGGTGGTGTTGAGCCTGGAGATGTTAAGTAACAACGTACATCCACCATCCGTGTCGAAGAAAGACTCCTGGTAGTACGGAACTGGACACTCTCCATGCAGATTGTTCCCAGACATGCTGCAAGTGTCACTATTGCAATTCTTGAAACGTAACTGATGCGGCCGATGCGACGTTGAGCGTGTTGGTCATATCTCGGGTGCAGTGTCCTGTGTGTGGATTCGGGGTCGGAGACCTCGTGGCAGAGGCTCGCAGCTGCGCGACGACTGCGGTTGAGCGAACGATGTGATTATCAAGTTATCGCATCAAGAGCAGAAAAGGAGGGAGAAGCAGGCGTGGGTGAGAGAGGGGCGAGGCACAGCCAGATATAGTACGGGCTGGTCTGTGACGGATTGACGGTTCCTAGCAGCATCGATGAAAAGAGATTTGTGGGACGAATGATGAGCAAGCTGGAGGTCTGTTCACCCGCAGGCACGGAAGTCAACGCGAATTGCCTCCAGCTGGACATGATTGGATTGAGCCCTGCAAGAGAACCCTCGAGACAACGGCGGAGACAGACTTGGCATCAAGGGGGGCGAGTGAGGGATAGGTGGAGAGCACTGGAGTAGTGTGCATCCAGACTCACCCAGAGTCCAAAGAAACGCATGGGTACTGAAAGCAACACGCTAGAGTCTTGTGCGGTTCCAATCAGCCGGTGACCAGAACCTAGAGGTGTATCAAAATGAGCCAAAGTGGGCGTAAGGGCTGGTCAGCGGGGTACCGTATCGTATCGAATCTTACTGGTAATTAGGTAATTAATCCATTCCCACTCTCATCGAGAACTCTTTCTTTCTTCGGTCGACGTCGAGAGGCTCACAGGCTCGCCGGTCACCATCAATTGCTCCACGATTCACCATCCGCGATCTATTTTAGTCTCCCGCCTCTTGTTGCCCTGAGCCTGGAGTGTTAGTACGGAGTACGCAGTACGCCACGAGAAGTTGCAAAGTCTCCCAGCAAGGATCAGGGAGTGCCGTACCCAGAACGCCGGAAATTTCGACTCGCCATAGTCGAAATAACACCGTCCGCTATTGCTCCGTGAGTTGCCTTCTCCTAAACACTGTTCCTCGAGTAAGTCACCCCGATAGTCCAGCCCAGTGGTGGCTGCTACTGTACGTTTACCCGCAGCTGACAAGGATCCGCGGCTCCGTCAGGCCATCCGCCAGCCCTCCACTCGCCTCCCGCTATACTACAAACAGTATCAAGTCCAGACCTAGTGCCTCAAGGCGGCATTAGCCATGCATTTTCCGTGGCTCGTCCATGCTGATTGAAGCTGTCGCCCAAAGAAACTTCGGCCGTCTCTTCATCACGGCCGCAGCTGCTGCAACCTTGCCCCTGGTGCCTTGTCGTCGACTTTTGCACGAGGTCACTGGCGCATGGCAGCGTCTGTCAGCTCGGCTGTGTGACCGTTACTCATTGAGCGAATAACAACCGCTCTATTCCGGAAATTTTAGCTGCTTATTCCCGTTCTGAATGATATTGTCATTTATACTCTGCCTGAGTATTCAGCCATGGGCCTTAATCCAGCATCTATGCCAGTGGCTGACCGGGATATTTTTGAGGCAGCTTGATCCACTGGGAGTTGAGGCCTCCTGTGTTTCCTCCACACGGTACACCGTTTGGCGAATCGACGCCGGTATACGACTCGTGAGTATCCTTAAGTCTCAACTTTCCACGTACAGAGTGGGTTTTCCCACGCAATGATCGCTCCAGAATATGTCATTTAAAGTTTCGCTTCGCTTCGGCTTGCGGGTATGATTTCGAGGTCTTCCGAAATGATACTCTGATGGCATCGGATTCTTCGTACGTCAGCAATCACGGACTCAAATTATTTTCCATGCCTGCCGAGATATTTCATTTTGAGATGAGCATTGGTATAGAGCCTCAAAGTCTGGCCACCATTTAGGCGTCCATGCGAGACTAACTCTGAATAGGGCAACCTGCGCGCGTGCTCGATTAGTGTTCCTGTGCCTTTCTTGGCCAACGAGCAACCATGAAAATTCGGCAGAAAGTCGGTTCCCGAACCGGTTCCAGAAAATCTGGCACAATGGCACAGTATCTTCAACTGTCGCGCACGAGGTTCGAGCTTTTTCGCAATCAAGTATAGATTGTCGCATCTTCTTGAGTTCTTTCGACGAATTGCTGCGACGCCGATCTCAGCTTGTCCATTTGTTTCAAGCGTCAAAAAGCAGTTAAGCATGATCCACACGAACTTCTTTTCTAGTATTAGATCCAGACCTAGAACGCCTGTAGGCTGTGACTACTCGCGTAATTGTCCTCGCCGACGCGGTAACTAGCGGTTTGTGGGCATGCCATAGCCATCGTGTCTGTCTGGGCCAAAAACGGAGTGAGACGCCGCTAGTTCGTTCCATATGTGGAGATCTATTTCAGGCTTCATCGAAGTGTTTGTAACAACACTACGGAGTAATATTGCGCCCAGGATCAATCAAGAGTCCAAGACTCTGTCGCGAAATTACTAGCATGGTGTGAAATTCGCCTCAACCACAAGTCGCATATTGATTCTATCCAAATCATACCAACCAGCAGAAGGAAATTAGAGTTAGTGTAACGCTCGAGGCCCTGCGATAACAGCCACAATATATAAAATACGACACGACTATCACTAACTGCTCGCAGCTTACTCCGGCCTTGTGGTAAGCAGTGAAGTTCTCTTAATGCTCTGTCAACTTCGACTCTAACCGGCACTCATCTCCGCTGGAACAGTCTGTTGAGCCTGTCCAGCGAAGTTTCCAGTGTTTGAAAAAGACTTGCTTCTCTGTCAGCGCACAAGACTTGCATTATTCACAATCGACGACATTATGTTGGGTCCGCTTTGTTTGAACAACAATGCCTACAACTCAGAACATTTGATGGGATTACGCGGAGCCATCGCCATCACCAGAGCTAGTGAAGCGCAAGGCCTTTTCTAGAATCGAATGAGGCTATGGAAGTCGAAATTGGGAACGCAAGGTTTGTGCCTGATTATGATTGCTTGGCCATGCAGTTTTTGATGCTCCGGAGAGCTGCTGGTGGTTCACCTTTCCATTTTGACGGTATCGCGACGCATAAATGGCGATTTGCCGCAGCAGACGAGTAGACCAGGATTCCTAACCTGCACACACGGAGATCGGAGGGTTCCGTCTGCTGAGGGTATAGTCCAAGAAGTCATCGACCAGTAGAAGTGGCAACATCTACCCTATCGAGATCCTTCTTTCTTCAAAGCGATAGGACATCTTGGCTGTCAGATCAAGCTGCTATGTCTTGCTGGTGGCACAGTCGACATACTGAAGGATCAAGCTCAGGTCACGTTCCCAAGGATCTCATCAACATCACATATTCACAACCGTGGCGTGTTTTGTCGATCCTCCACATATCTCTCATCCTAGTGACGCTGCAGATACCTCTTCTGTGTGGACAACGCATAAGCGCGCGGTCGGCAAGATCACATCTGCGCCCGGCCAATCGGGGCCGCTTACTTAGGGCTAAAGGTGACCGTGAGACCTGTTGGTTCTGCAGGCGAGCCACTCACGGCGATTGTAGGTTGGTCTATTCGTTACGTGGCTGCAGCCCGTGAGATTCGGCAGCTTTGTCTTGACTTCACCTGCAGCTTTTGAATTCTGATTGCTTTCTCTACGCCCGGGTGCAGCGCCTGGACATACCGATTCAGGTGCGAATGAGTTGTTGATTCTGTACTGCCATCGTCTTTACAAAACATTACTTGACTCGTATTACGGCTCTGATTTGTGAATTCGATACGAACTTTCGTATCTGGTTCTCCTAGGATTCGATCCATTTCCCATATTCTTCCCACTGACCAACAGCCAACACTGGGTGGCCGGCTGGTTATACATATTGTCCTGCCGAGCTGAGCTCTTATCTTCAAGCGTACCTATTGAATTGCGATACTGCCGGGCCAAGGGTGCGGATTGTACACATGACACTCGAATACTTCTCGCTCCATTTCTCGCCCTTCCACTCTCGACCAGCCTAACAGCTGTTTGTTGTGAAAGGCGTAGGTATCCAAGGGCGCAGCTTCCTTTATCATTGATCAGCCACTTGAAGCCGGGCTACGCCATTTGTCTAACCGGAATCTTCATTCATTGATGGTGTACAAGGGTTGACAAAGGACCTTGATCCAGGATCGGTCCAGTGTGTCGTCATCACTAACGCCATCTGCAATCAGTGCCCAAAAATCCGCTTCAACGTTACACGCAAAAATATGCCGCCTGCTGAATGGATGTCTCGGAATAGTGTAGGCACAGAAGTACTGTGCTGGAACTCCGCGCAGATATTACTCCGCGAGCCTGCACGAAGTTAGGGACCATGATCAAGGATACCCCTAAACACAAGGCTGCAGGAAGGGAGCTGTTCATGCACATTCTTGCTTCTAGTCTTCTACACCACGATTCAGCTTGGAGCGCTTTGGTGGCTTGGAAAGCAGTGTGGTACAACCGCAGAAAGCTTGCAACTTGCATCAAGATATTCTGAATGATGCATGCTATGTAGGGCTGGAAACGTACAGTCCCCTTACCTCTTGGATGCCAATTTCTGAGCGCAGTTGCTACAACCTGTCCTGTTCTAGCATTGCGCAGCATGCCAAGAGCTCGTCTTGCTCAAGTACACAAACCTAGAGCCCTTTCCATGGCAATAGAGTTGTCTACGGCCGGTATGTGGTAAACCATTGAGCTGGGATAAAGGCAAGAATATCACAGCAGCTACCCGACAACTAGGATGAAATTCTGGCAGGCTGGTAGCGTATATTGACAAGCAGGAGCCTGGTCAAGTCCAGGCTGTCCAGTATCCTACCCGACAACCCTAGTGGTTCAGTATAAGTCTGAACACGAAACAAGCTTCAAAGAGGTAATGAGGAAGAATTTCATTGAAGACTACGTATGCTATATGAGATAAAAAGTCGAGCCCCGAGTCGCAATCCAGACCGAGGATGATATAAAATGGGCATTATCTAAAGAGTGTGTTCCATGACCTATTTATTAGTTAGCTCTGTTTTTGACAACAGCGGCTGAGTGATGGTTGCAAATCGAGATGGTATCAGAAGTCCATTTAGATCATTGGGCTCAATCACGAGGACTGAGACCCTGACATAAGAGGTACCAGAAATTATTGAAAGAAAAGGTGTGTTTCATCATGCAAAGGTGAGAGAGGTAGGTGTTGGAGAAGCTTACCTGGACTTTTATGCAACCCAGAGCGGATCACAAACTTCTTTCGTCTCTTCTCCCTTCTCTCTCTTCCTCTCTAATAGACACGTAGCATAGCATCGATGTCTTTCTTGTGGTCAAAGGGAAAATGCCCCATGACCGACCGACAGGATCTTCTGCTGTGACAGTCCAATTCAGAATAGGAGCGGTCGTAGTGATAAAGACAAGAAAAAATCATTAAACGCTAAGCGAAACCAGACCACGTGACCCACAATAAGTTATTTCACGTGACCTATCCCCACATCAATTCTAAACCTTCGATGTCGCGAAATTCGAGATTCGCTCGACTTCCTTTCCGACCGACTTGCTATCGCCAATAACCGCAACCCGTCCGACAACCTCACACACCACTCACCTCAACACTCACAATGGGTCGTCTTCACTCCAAGGGAAAGGGCATTGCCTCCTCTGCTCTGCCTTACTCTCGCACCCCCGCTCCCTGGGTCAAGATCACTCCTGAGCAGGTTGTCGACCACATCTGCAAGCTCGCCCGTAAGGGTGCTTCTCCCTCCCAGATTGGTGTTGTCCTTCGTGACAGCCACGGTGTTGCCCAGGTTAAGACTGTCACTGGTAAGATTTTCCTGTTCGGGAACTGGGAAGATGGATTTGTGTGCTAACAAGTCGCAGGTAACAAGATCCTCCGTATTCTGAAGTCCAACGGTACGACATCACCTTTGATTCCTTAGCGTAGTCTGGTTGTGCTGGGCGAAGAGAGGATTCTGCGTCGGAGATTTGGGGCAGCAGGACTAGGTCGAACCGTTTGCTTCTATAAAAGAGGAGACTTCATGCAGATGGAGCGAAGACCGGTAGCAGGTCTACAATCCGTCTCGATGAACCCTTGACAACCTAGCACGAATCTGCGTTCCAAATCTCGCGACAAACCCGACCTTCCCAGCACACCATTGTAATAGCCACCCAGCTCGCAGAAATGCAGTTGCGGTTATGCCTCTGCTTGGTCAACAAAGGCTGACAGAGTGATGTCCCACAGGCCTTGCCCCCGAGATCCCTGAGGACCTGTACCACCTCATCAAGAAGGTAAACTACTTCGGTCTTCAGCTATTTTCAGGCCCCGCTAATTACCTTGTTCAGGCCGTCGCCGTCCGCAAGCACCTTGAGCGCAACCGCAAGGACAAGGACAGCAAGTTCCGCCTCATTCTCATTGAGTCTCGTATCCACCGTCTGTCCCGCTACTACAAGACCGTCGGTGTCCTCCCCCCCACCTGGAAGTACGAGTCCGCTACTGCCAGCACCATGGTTGCTTAAGCGGTGAGCTTTGTATCAGCTCAGTGTGTGATATTCCAGGTCTGGGTTGGGTTGAGCTTTCTCGACAGGTCGAGGTCGCGCCGTTCAAATATCGTCTCTTTCTGTTTCGTGATCATTCCGAAATGGATGGTTGCTTGAAAGGAGAGAAGCGGTGCTGGGCTTAGTTAGGATCATCAATGCTAGCAAGACTATGACTTACCACAAGTCGGTGAAATAAAAAGAAAACGTTCTTGAACTAATTGCTTTTTATCGTGGTAGGATATATGACTATTGCCGCTGGGGTCGCATATTTGTCTCTTGATTATCTATAGTATATGTCTAAATCTCATCTACGAGCTATTAACCACCGACCCCATGTAAACTCAAGCGTATGCCCGCTTCAAACCCTCCTAACCTTTCTAGCAACTGCATTACAAAGCTCAACCTTCACCCCAAATCCGAGCAACACATGAATCCACAATCTCTGTGTATCACTTAACCGATCATTAGCACTTTTCACCTCCACAAAACACACCTCTTTTCGTTCAACACTCCAAAGAAATAAATCCGGCACACCGCCACCGCGCGCCTGATACTCCTGTGCCATAATCTTACAGATGGCAGCCAGCGCTTCCCCCTTGAAACATTCGGCTATTTCGAGCAAATCCTCAAGCGGGAACGACCAGTCGAGGCCGATGGCGCAGGGCTGTGTCTCTGAGTACCGGGCGTGAACGGAGTGGATTAGGGAAGTGGCGTCGCCGTTAGCAATCTGCACAAGACGGTGGTTTATCTCTGACGCGCGGGAGGGGTAGAAGGCGTCTGTGTGCAAGTCTAAGGGGCAACTTTGAAAGATTGTCTGGAAAACATTGGGAATGTACGTGAAGATTATGTCGTAAAAGAGATAGGCGAACTGAGTTGTTTATGGTTAGTTCTTGTATAGGTGGATATATGGGTACGTTTATGATAGAAAAAGGACGCTTACTAGGGTGCGCAAAATACCACCCTCAGAGTGATATCCCTTCCAGCCATGGTCTCGGTACCAACTGAGGCACATGGCTTCGACGCGGCATTCTGCTCCATCTCCATGTTCGTCGATCCAGATGGTAGGTCCGCTGCGTTTGGGTGGTGGAGTGAGAGCGTCCTCGTTGTGGTCCATGATGAATGTTGGGGTCCGAACTGGGGAATTTTCTCGTTCGATTTGGATACCCTCAACTATACGCTCTTCTGGCTTGCTAAGCGCAACGTGCCCAAAATCGTGCTGCTCCCGTTTGACGATTTTGAGCGCCTTTTCTAGCTTCTGGATCCGCTTCTGCAAGTCGTGATGGTAAATTAATTGGCATAATGGATCCTCAAGGCCTTCCTCGCATGTGCGCAGGGCGATGCGCTTCCAGTGTTTCTTCTGGGCTTCTTCGTTGCGCCCTTCAAACGGTGTCAGGCTCCACATGTAGTGCTCTTCCAAGAGAGCTCTGCGTTGGTACCAAGCGCCGCGTCTGGCGGGATGGAATAGCCGCTGGGCAAGTAGCTCAGACAACATTTTATGCTCCTCTTTATGCTCTTTGAAACGACCAAGAGGGAGGAGTCCCTTGTGCAAGATCCTAGTGTACACCCAAGCCGGCGAAAAGCGGCGAAGGTATGCGCCCTCTCCACACTCGTAGCTAGTATCTTCCTTTTGTTGCTCCTGCTCGAGAAGCATCTTCCATCGGGGATAGATTTCATATGCCAGGTCTTTGATCTCCTGTAGCCGGCTTTTCGTCGGTGTTCCGCTGAATTCGAGGAAGTTGTCTATCTTGTACTGAGTCCGCAAAGCCGATTCAAACTCTAAGAGAATCTCTCTTGATGGAAAGATTGAGCCTGAGCGGCAGACGACGTATTCGGGAAAATTCCTGCGTGAAATCTTCGCAAGGATAATGGTGGTGAGGGATTTCTCCGTCCACTCCGTGGATCGGTAGAAGACGAGATGTACTCGCTCAAAGAGTGCATGAGGGCCGGGGGCCAGCCGTATACAATCTCCCGTGTAGTTTAAAATCTTCTTGACAAAATGCTCTTTCCGGTTTGAGTTATTTAGAGGATTCCACTCAAGCCCTGTCTGTTTCTGGCTTGACTTGTGCAAAGCAGTTATCAGCTCTTGCTTAGACTTTCCCTGCACCTTAGCCTCCTTCGCGAGAATCTTGAGTTCATCAAGAAGTAGTAGTGACGCCGCTTCCTCCACAGTAGTAATCTCATCTACTGTATTGGCAAAGCGGAAATCGCCAGTCAGACCTATATCAGATGAGGAGTATGTGTCTGACGTATTCTGTTCGTTTGAAGCCCCAGAGCTAGACAATTCTCTAGTCTTCTGCAAATCGGCTACAACTTGCGGCACATCAACAATATCTGAGTAGTAGGCCAATTTATTGACTCGATGCCACGCAGAGGTCTTGCGCAAAAAGAGGCGGACATATCTGACCAGTCAGTCACACTTTTACCCTTAGTCTCCAAGAGCAACATAGCGAGGATCTCAGGGACGTACAGATACTGCGACTCATACGACAACTCCCGCCAATGCTGAAAGACCTCTTTCTCAGCTTTACTGAAAAGATGCGCTTCCTCAGCTAAAACTGTGTCCAGAGCAAGATTGAACGCATCGACATATATCGAACTCTTTCCCTTCCGCCATTTGCCGTCCCGCATTCTCACTTGTAAAGACAACTCCTTTTCCTCGTCGTCCCCGGATTTCTGTGAGAACTCATACTCCTCTATTGCTTTGGTATCAGCTTCGACGGGAGGAAGAGCAGACTCGAGCTCAGTCTGGCTGCCTGGAATAGCACCGTTATCTTTTTCATTTAAAGGTCCTTCATCCGCCGAGGCGAGACGCACCAAGTCCTCGGTCTCGAGGTTTTGACTTTCGTCTGATGGCGGCTCCTTAGGGACTTCAGCGATGTCTCGTTGGGTCTTTATTAAGGGCAAAGGCACTTCAGTTGCGAGCTTTCGGCGTTTTATCGATGGGCGATTTGTGTCCCAATAATCAAACAGGGACATCCTGCGAGCAATGTGCGCGACTTAGCGATCGGATTCTAAAGCGAAATAAGGTAATCGCGCGTTATCAATATATATAAATATCTCGGACCAACCGAGGGCATTCCAGGCACAATTCACCGCGATAATTAGAGAAAGGAAGGAAGACAAGAGCAACTGTAAAGAGCAGAACAGACAACAGTTACCGAGATCTCCTAGCAACGACCCGTCGTCGCCTGTTCTCCCCTAGACTTTCGATCAGAGCGTGAAGTGATACGCCAGCACGTGTCGGCGAAACACGAGGTCACGTGCTCAATTTAGCTGCAAAAGGGGAAGAACCAATCCAATTCGATCGTGTATGCTGAAAGAAAAACTGGCATATAAGCACAGCATCTCACAAAGAATCTGGATCTTTTCGATGATAGTGACAGGTTTTTGGTCATTGATGCCATATGGTCAACAGCTATGACTGACAACCCAACAGTAAGTCCATACTACTACGGTCCACCTCTCTCCGCCGTCCTCTCCGCCCGCCCAATGTCAAATACTGCCCAACAATTCCTCTAGCTTTTAAATTCCTCGAATAACCCACCTCCTCTCATTAACTTCCAATTGATTTGATTCTTATAACTTCTCGCCAGTCAAATACTACACTAATCGCGCATTCTCCAACTTTCAATCCCAACTCCAACTCTGGTTTCACGCCAACCACTACTTCAACAACGCACCCGCCAGCGCAACCACAGCCAACATTCGCACAACCACAAGACTTTCCCCCAACAGCAACTCCAAAGCCGAATCCAAATACAAACTTAATGGTCAACGAAACCAGCCAGTTGTCCTCAGCCGGGACTGGATCCGCGCACACCGCAGCCGCTGACCCGATCGCTTCAACAGTCCGCCCTGGCGGCGCTCCAGCGCGCGTCTACATGAACGAGAAGATCGTGCCGTATTTGCTGGAAGGGATGAAAACGGTCACAAAGGAGCAGTATGAGCCCATAGTAGTTCTATAAATACCTGAGGGTTGGCTTCTTAAGTTTCTGCGTCTGGCTAACCTATGTAACAGACCTGCGAACCCCCTGCGCGTGCTGGGGGAGTTCCTCATACAGAAGAGTAATGAGGTCGAGGGTCCTCAGTCGGGGAACGCGCCGGAGTAATCGGCTAGAACTTAGCCTTGAGTTTGGTTACTACGTATTTGTATATTGCACCATTGTGTAAGGCGAATGGGCTTTGCGGCTGGTCAAGGTGAGAGAGATAGGCTATTGTTTGTTGCATGAAGAGCAAACGCAGCGCTTCCTGTTTCTACCTTTACCATGGAGCCCGCACTCCGTTCTTGCGCCCCACCTTATTACTTGGTACTCATTTATTCGATGCCAAAAACGGCCTGGTGCTACAGGGTGCCCATTTCGCGCAGGTGAAGAACTTGTATAAGGAGACGCAAAACGAGACTGTCATATGGCCGGCTGATGCCGCCTACGAGCCGCGGAAAGAGCTAGACCTTGATGGTGTCAAATCAATAATGGACACGGAAAATCTGGCAAATAAGTGGCGTTTCTATCTCTAGCTCTAGTCAAGACAAATATATTAACCCGATCCCTGGAGGTATTGACGAAAGAGAATCCAGTGCTGGAAACTTATAAGGATATGCGTCTCCTGGGGCATTGGTTAGTGCAACGCAGAGATGAGACATAAACAGGAGCGATGCCGTGGGAGACTACAACGGAGGTAGAACATCAAGACGTGTGCCGTAGTGTGTGCGTAAAAACTAGTAACCTTAGCAACCTCGTCAATAGGAATATTATTCCAATAACATCCCACATAAAGAGCTTTCAAGGATGTAGCGCAAAGGGTTGCACCCAGAGCTCAAATCACAATACGACGACGGCAACAGCGGTGTGCCTGGTGGGTTTGTATTAGCAGTTGCCGTCATAACTTACCTTTCGAGAGACCAGTCCTCATTAAGGCAAGACAGAATTGAGAAATATGATATGGTCCTCGGTTACGTTGGGCCTGTCTTGGAAGTCGACATCTAGGGCGAGAGCTGCTGTGCTCCTCGCGCTGGCTGTACTACAGGCACAAACGGTATGGCGGACTGGCGAGTGACGGCCGAACTCCATGTCGTCTGCTTGTTTGATGAGGGCGAATGAGAGTGCATGCATGGCAGATTTAATGTGCTCCTGGCCGAATACAATCGAGTCGTTACGTAGAAAATGTTGTATAAGACGAAACAAAGGCGAACAGCTGACTAGCGTGATAACGACCAATTTTCCGGTGAAGCTGAAAATGTAGAAGTGCTGACCCATCTGACAATCGAGGAATTACAACGTTGATAAGAAACCCTGCACTTCCCTGCCGCCATAGATTCCGGTGTATCGAGCGAAATAACATAGAAACATCAGCCTGCGTCCGATGGGTATCGATCAGATCTTCGAGCCTTTATCCAGGTCCCGACTGCAGGACTGGAACAGTCGAATGGGCCGCTTGCTGACGACGTTCCGAGTTCGCCCAACAGGATTTGTGAATTCGATGACTTTTCTCCGTAAAAAAAAAAAAAAAAAACATAAATGACGCCCAAGCGTTGACTTGTTGAGTCGGTCCCAACGAATCGTGCCATCCGAGAAAACAGAAAAAGATCATACCGAGGAACATAAGAAGTGGGGGTGAAAGGAATACAGCATTAAAGACAAGGGGGAAAGGGAAAGGGTAGGATGCCGAGAAAGACACATAGGAAAAAGCCTCGAGTCGTGTGCCACCCTGCCCAAGCGGAAAGGCATTTATTGAACACCGGCGAATATCGACCTACCTTCCGGCGTACCGATCTTCCCCACCACGAGGTTCATAAGAACGGCCGGGGTAAGGGTCGCGTGAAGGAGCACCATGTCCGTAACTAGGAGGGTTAGCATCACGGTCATAGTAACCACGGCGTTCGTCACGACGATCATCGCGGCGTTCATCACGACCGTACCGTTCCTCACGGCCACCGGAGGCGTAGCGGTCAGCTCCACCGCGGTATCCACCACTGCCACTGCCACCAGGGCCGCCTGCATAGTCGTCACGGTAGTCGCGACGGCCATAATCACGGTAATCGCGGCCGCCGTAGTCGCGACGGTCGCTGTAGGAGTCGTAGCGGCCGTAGCCGCGGTAGTCATCACCACCACGGCGCCAGTTTCCGCCTCCGTAGCCGCCACGTCGGTCATCGTAGCGGTCGCCACGGCCACCTCGGCGTCCACCAAACTCTGTTATACATATTAGCCGAGACACGTCGGCGGTCTAAAGGGTGACTTACCACGCTTGGGAGGTCCAAAGTATTTACCGGGAGTCGGGGTTCTAGGACGGCTACGACGAGCCTTTTCAATGCTTAGAGTGCGGCCTTCAATAACCTCACCTTGCAAGCCCTCCTTGGCTGCATCTGCCTGCTCAGCAGTCACCATGTTGACGAAGCCAAAGCCTCGGGACTCCTTAGTATGAGGGTCGACCATGATCGAGCAGCTCTCAACATCTCCGTATTTTTCGAACAGACGTGAGATGTCGGACTCAGTCAGACGTGGGTGGATTCCGGTGACGAAGAGGTTAGAGCCAGTGTTGACAGCACCCTCGTCATCATCAAGCTGCTTGCGGGGATCAATGGGACCACTGATATTTGAGCGTCAGCATATATGCTCGCGTATTGTCTCCAGCCGATGCTAAAGGACGACATACCGCTCGTCAAGGCGACCGTTTGGAGAACGGCTACGGGCACGATCGGCTCGCGGCTCATCACGGGGAGAGGCGCTGCGGTCGCGAGCGAAGCGTGGCTCGTCTAAGAACTGAAGTTAGACCCATGCCATCGAGATCGCTTCCATGGCGACAGTAGTTTACGTACCATCATAACGGCCGTTTTCGTGCTCGTATTCGGCAGACATGACGATGGATTTTGAGATGATTGACTAAGCCGTCGTGAAGAGTTAGGACATGAATTATATGTGATGAGGGCGCGTAACACAAAGCGCGGTCATGTTTGGGCAAGCGCAGAAAATTCCGGCATAAACACTGCGAGAGAATACCTTGAAGGGGCGATCCGTTGAGCAACTAGAACAAAGCTGCGATATTGTTGCCGGATTGAAGCCTGGCAAACAAAAGAGAAAGGAGAAATAAAGAAAAGAAGAAGGAGAGATGAAAGAAGGGATGGGGAGGCGATGTTGATGATGAAAGGAGGAATAATCAGCAGCCGGGAGCAGCACGAATGGCACTTCAGGCTGGAAAGCGGTGAGCGAATTCCAGAATCACGCGGCTCTTATTGCTATTGGATGCCAGAAAAGCGAGGCTACCAAGTCAGCTACGGCTGTAAAAGGATTGTCAAAAATTTGAGATAGGCCGAGGAAAGAGATTGGCTATTGCTTTCATCCCATGGGATAACCTTGAATAGATATTATCAGAGCTAGAAATGCAAAGCTTCCTTGAACGCCTGCCTGTTGTAATTCAAGCGAAATCAACTCAACATGTAGAGGCTATAATGAGGCCATTAAACACTGCTAGTAAGCAAACATCATTTGAAGCCACGCCATCTACGCCGCGTCCGATGGACCTTCACCCCTTGCTCTCCGCGCGAGCTGTCTGGCGCGCGGTTGGCGAACACGCCAGTCCCAGTAGCATTTTCTTCCAACTCATCCTCGTCAACAAGGTCATTCAGTTCCTCCTCATCCAATTCGCTGAGTTCCTCACTTAGGCCACGCATAACCTCCCGACCCGTCCATCGTTCCTCATGAATGGTGGTTCCCATAGGATCAAAAGGCTGCATATACCATTGGATGCCTCCCCGAGCCAGCGGGTGATGCTGATCGGTCTCAAGGGCAGGAGGCGACAGTGGCACTTGAGGAGTTTGGTTTGTTTGTTGTTGAATTACTGGTGCTTCTCCTGGTTCTTCAGCTAGTTCAGGGGTAATAGCTGCTTGTGCTTCATTTGGAGGCTGTGTAGTGGAAGCGTCTGACATCGGCACGTCCACCGGGGTATTTTCCGTAGCAGCCGCCTGAGCGGCCTGAGATCCAGTGAGTTTGGAAGGTTCTGCCCCAGGGGTATTTGTTTCCGTGCTCTCTAAAACCTCCTCTGTAGACTTCATCTTGGCCGTAGAATTGGGATCCATATTCGTACTGTCGGTATCTCCATTCGGAAGCTCAGATTTCTCAAAAGCCTCCTCCCCTGGGCGCTCTGCAGAATCGATCTCAGAACCTCTCCCGGAAGAGACATCCCCAAGCATTACATCCAAATCCTTGAGCTCCTGCTCGAAAGGTTGGCGAGTCAATTCGCTCTCTTTACGGATAGCGTCTTCCAGTGCTGGTTGAATGGCTTTGATAATCCGCTTCGCCAACTTTCTCTTTTCACGCTGCTCCAGACTAAGTTCAGGAGCCCGCCCACTAATTTGCATCTGAAGCTCCGCGGTATCGCCAGCTGGCTGGACTCCAATCTCTGAGGTGAAAATGCTGGCTAAGTGAGCCGAGAAGGACGACACAGATGGATAGTATCGTTGCTCCAACTTGGTGCGTATTGCGAGAAGTCCTCGCCTGAAGAAGCCCTTGCTATCTAGTCTAGAAGAAGTTAGCAGCGACCGAGATGAAAGAGCAGGGCTGCTTACACTTGCGCCTTTTCGAAGATCGGCCACAGTAGGGGGAAAATCGGGAAGTAGACGGTATCAACGATATTTCGAAGCATCTCTGCATCCTTCAACTTTTCCCTCTCACGCTTCTTGACCTCATCACATAACATCCTCAACCGATCCAGATCGCGATATAAGCGATCCCCGAATTCGATGCGTCTTTGGAGCCGTTTGCTGCCAGTAGCTCCCATAGCAGCATAATCCCTCCGCGTCATCTCCATTGAGGAGAATGTTTCTAATTGCAACTGTAGACGCTTGAGAAGCGCTGCGCCTCGTCGCGCCTCACGTTTCAGAGTCCAGTATTTGCAGGCATCCTCGGCATACTGTTTTCTTTGCCGAACCCCGAAGCGCTGAAGAGATGCGACGACAGAATTGAGAAGTACCTGCGGAATGACAGGAGCCCCAGAAGGTAGCTTCCAAATAGTCCTAGGGGCATTTGGCCGCTTCCGTTTATTACCCCCAACGGTAAGGGTGATGCGCGGCGTATGGGTCCGTTGTCCATCTTCGTCTTCCGGACCACCGCCAAGAGGGTGGGCCGGCTCTAATGATAAAGCCGCAGCTTGACTGTCTCCCCACCGTCGGCCTTGCATAGTTGTACGATAGTACTCGATTGCGTCAGCTGTAGCAGCGTCGGTACCATGTTCACGACGCCACTCGGGAGGCACATGCTTATCGCAAAAGGCTTTCAATAGATGTGAGTCCATCACGGCTAAATTTCCGTGCCCCGATTTCATTTTCAGATAAAGTTGGGCTCGCCGGGCGCATGTGACATGAAATGCTACGAAGCAATTTTTGTTACTGCATTGAATGGATGCGCCCATTTTCTGGCGGCAGATATAGCATTGGAGTTTCCACCGGCTCCTAGGAACCTTTTCGACATCGGTAATAGGCTCCATCAAAGAAGGATTACCAATAGAAACTTCAGGAATCCAGATTGCGCAGAGAAGATGTGACCACTTGGAAGTGGTGGTTTGTTTGAATGCGCCCTCAATGTTCGGACAGAAGATGCAGTTTGGCGACCCTCTTCCTATAAGCTGGCATTTCCGGCACAGCCACTGTCCTTCGGGGATGAAAGGTACACCATAACATTCCTGGTGCACTGCGAGATCACAGCCGTCGCAGAAAACAATCGCGTTCGCATTCTCGCAATCGCCATCATCGCAGATAGCACATTTCGTGTCCTGATCTTCACCTGGTCCTGTGGTCTCGCCGTTGACAGCAGCCGCGGAGCTTGATCGAGGACGCTGTGTCTGCGGAGGCTTGGGGTTTGGTTTGGGTATTCGTTTTTCAAGACTGTGCCATTCCTTCTCAATCTTCGTCATGGTGATCTCAAAAACGGCCGGCTTGATAGGCTCATACTGATCCTCTCGCCGCTTTGCATTGTAATCCTCTAGCCACTTCTCATCCTGCTCATCCATATCATATTCCACCCGGCCGACGGCCGCATTGACTTCCCCCTCGCCAAGCAATGGGTTGCCAATATCAAGATCATCTTCCTGAGCACCTTCAGGCATTCGGATCAAACGGCGATCATGGCGAATAAACAAGTCACTTTCCTGATATCCCACACTAGCCATAGTCCGGTCGACGTAGTTCTGTTGGCCGACGCCGGGCTGATCATAGAAAGTAAAGGGGTCCTTCAGTCGAAATGAGGGCTTCGGTAGCGTCAGCTTCTCGCGCGGGTTGGGACCGGGAGGAGGAACGACTTTGGGCTGGGGAGTGAAAACGCCAAGGGACTGCAGGATGGCCTCTGGGCGCCGGGGAGGGCGCCCTGGCCTTCGTTTGATAGGCGTTTGGACGGTACCATTAGCATGGGCACGAATGAGCTCGGCGACGGGATCATTCTCGTTGGTCTTATCAAGGCCGTTCGGAGACAAGATACTGGCGAGTTGCGCTGACAGGGGCGGGCGATCCACTTCTGCTGAAGGAAATACAGGGAATTGAGCGTCGATATCCAATTCCGGATGGAACTCTTCCCACCCCCGTTCCTCTCGCGGTTTATATCCATCGCCCTGCTGTAAAGCCAGCGCTGCCGCTGTTGATGACCCAAATCGTCCGCGGGTCTGGCTCTTCTCCCTGCGGAGACGTGTAGATGGGGGTGTGGTAGGAGCATGGACCGGCGGCGGGGGCGGAGGTAACTGGGCAGGTTGCGCAGACGATTCTGCCTCTCTCAACTGATGCCGAGTTCGAGAAATAGAGGAACTGGTCCTTTTCACGGGGCTCGGCTTGGGTTGTTTTGGCTTGGGTTTCGGCTTCGGCTGCTTTGGTGTTTCCCTAACCTCGATTTCGATATACCTTCCTCCACCTCCTGGACCGCCTGGCACGTATTTTCGTTTCTTGATGATGGGGCCTAAGTTGTCAGCGACTGGAGTTTCCGAATTCCCAGAATCCAGTAAGGGAGTTTTTGATCCGTTCTTCAGGGGGCCCCCGGGGGAAGAGCGTTTGGGGGATGTGTAAGGCGCCATGGTGATTATACTGAGCTGATCGCGCCGGGAGTGCGCAAGGTATGCGAGCAGAAGGGTTTAATCGAGCGTGTTTGTGAAGCAGTTGCTTGCTTATCTGAGACCCGCCTCAATGTGGTGAATAACAACGCAAGACACGACGCAGTCCCTGGGAAAAGCCAAACATGACTGACGAGAACAGAGAAAACGACGCGCGCCAGTCACTAGAAGACTGGAAGGTCACAGTTAGTGATACACACCAAGGCCTGCGCAGCTGTCGTCGGTTAAACTTGCGCGGCGTGTAGAAGGAGGCGTGGGTCAATCCCAGCTTCGTTCACCTGTTGTGAGCCTGAAGACTCAGGCTCTCATTCCACGTATTATTCGGCCGTGGCCGGTATTACCAATACAGCAGGCGATAAGTCATCATCGACCCCATCCGTCGCATTCCAGCCCAGTGATCCTCGTGCATCAAGCTTACCTCCGAAGCTTAGTCTTACAACATGAGCGGCGCAGCTGATGACCGGTAATTTCTCCATCCCCCCTGCTACTTTCCCTGTCATCGTCAACTCGACCACTGACTTAGATCCAGTTCCAGTTGGCGCGGCGGCCGTGCGTTCGATCAGAACCGCCAATCCGGACAGCGGCAACCGAACTCCAGGACGATGAGCGCACACGGCGGGTCCCGTGGAGGCCAGCAGAGCTCGAATACGTCGCATACTAGCTGGGCGGATGAGGTTACGGCTGCAAGTCAAGACCAACACACTCCGGTAGGAGGCTTCAATGCTGCGGAGGCGAAAACCGCTCTCAGGAGAGGTAAGTGCCCGGTTGTTGTGGTGTCAACATGTTCACTAACGAGTTTCTTCACTGCAGCCCCAGGAGGTATGCACACTTGCCAATCCTAACTCGACGTTGTTTCCGAATCTCTCACTGACCGCTGTACTTTAGCGCCCAAACCTTACTTCTACAAAGCCCAAGGAAAGGATGCAAACAATCGTGCGAGTGGACCGTGGGGCTCGAATCGTATGCTACTTCTGTCCTAAGGACTTAGGTATAACGTCGCAGTGACTAACTCTTCGTAGCGAATACCATGGCGAGTGGAAAAGACTTCTTTCTCGAGCTTCGAAAGCAAGTGACTGCTCTACGCCAGGGAGGAAGCGTTGCCGGGGGTTGATACAACGAATACTGGAGACTAAAGCGCGCTGGAACGCGGTTGGGGCGCGAAAGCTCCGACAAAATACAAGATTCTGCCGATACTCTGATTCCCTGGTTATGTCTTGACGACCGATGAGAATTTGGCCGTTGAGAGTGATCTCGCTAGGTTGTCGATCGGCTAGATGCATGTCATTGCAACAATGTCTCGAAACTAGACTTGGCGGTACGAACGGCTGACATATAGCATTGCGTTACCTGGGTTTGGCGTACCTACGGTAGCGCGGAACAACTGATAGTAATGACAATAACATGATCATGAACTTTGACAAGAGACGAGTATGCTTAGAACGAACGAGGTTAAGAGGCGAAAGGATTAACCTGTAGCTAGGACACTATTGTGTCCCGTACAAGCCTGTTTCCCTGTCCTTTTGCAACCTACGAAGCTGACGAGAGCTTTTATAGGATTCCTGCACAAATAGAGCCATGTATCCCTAACACAAACTCCTCCAGTACCCCTAACATTGCGGATCTCAATGGGCTCCTGGTGGTCAGTGTTGTGTATGATCGATCTTAACCACTTCCCTCACATATATATTAGGAGGCAGGGAACAGGGCCAGCCAGGGCGGAAGAGAGCACGTCCCTTATTCCTGCTGCCCGTAGTTTCCTAACTACGTCCGACCCTTGCCTACCCCTGGGCCAGTTATCTAGACGCACTTTGATACGCCTGTTTAGCATGGTGCCGCATATTGACTCTTCATTTACAGCGAAAGGATGTGATCCCTGATATATGAAGTCAACCTGAGTTGATATCCCAGCGCAGGTAGTACTCTGACATGACGAAGCCAGTCGCTGAAGCTATCAATGAACTGACATACCGACAAAGCTTCAGAAGGGGATCTTGATAGAGGCAGGACCCGACCTGACTCTCAATGAACCATGCCATTCTCTGAGTGCCAGGTATCCTGGTTTGATTATCTATCTACCCAACGTGACAACATACTCTCCTCCCTCTTCCGTCTCCAGGCCCTTTTCGTATTTCTCCCCATCGACAAAGAATTCCACCCCGTCATGTACTCGGACCCTCAGTGCGCCCCCAGCAAGTGACCTTATAACTGCCGTCCGCAACCTCCCGTCTTCCCAATCTATGTCAACCGTAAAGCCTCCTCTCGCCATCAACCCCCTCGCCGATCCCCTCGGCACAGCAACCGCAGGCAATGCCGGCAAGAGATGCACAACACCCGCGTGACTCTGGAGAAGCATCTCGGTGATCCCACTTACAACCCCGAAATTTCCATCAATCTGGAAGGTTGCCCCATCATCCGTATTCCAGAGAGTATTCGTCGGATAGAGGCTAAACCACTTTTCGATCTGCGCCCAGGCATCGTCTCCCCTGTATAGCCGTGCATATTGGTTGATAAACCATGCATTACTCCACCCCGTGCTTCCAGAGCCGTGGCTAAGGCGATCTTCAAGGAGGACTTCTGCCGCAGCGCTGAGAGTGCTATTTACTAGTGGCGAGAATTGGCCTCCAGGGTGCAGACCGAAGAGGGGGGAGAGATGACGGTGGCCAGGGGCGGACGATTCATAGTCAAGACGCCATTCCTGGATTTGGCCCTGGAATCCGATACGTGGTGGATGGATCTTGTGGAGGAAGGACTTTGCGGCTGAAACTGTATGGTCGTCGTCGGCGATTCCGAGTTCTGACGCCGCGTCGAGCAGGTTGTGCAGGACTTCCCAAATAATCTGGTCGTCCATGGGAATAGCAACATCCATCGCTGCTTTGTTCCCGGCAACGGTCCAGTTCTCTGGAATGATGAAGGTATTCTCCGGGGAGAGGGAGGGCCCGGTCACTTTGTACCCTTCGTGCTCGAAGGTATAGCACTGGTAGAACTTTGCAACGTCGACGAGATACGGGTAGATCGTATCAGCCAGGAGTGCCTTATCGCCAGTAAACCGGTACTGGTCGTATAAGTGCGTTGCAAGCCAAGCAGCGCCCATCGGCCACATACTTGACGAGGTATAGTTGTCAACGGGGGCTGGGTCGCCCCATACATCTAGGTTATGGTGGAATACGACACCGCTGCAGTTGTACATATCCCTTGCAAGCTTCTGGCCGCGCGGGTATGCGACAGCGAACAGATCGAATAGCGGCTCCTGTGTCTCGATGAGATTAGTTGGACCGGCGGGCCAGTAATTCATCTCCGTGTTGATGTTGATCGTGTACTTTCCGCCCCAGGCAGCTGTTGTCTGGTTATTCCATATCCCCTGCAGGTTTGCCGGCAAATCAATAGCCTCGGTGGTGTTTCGTGATGACGCGACGAGCAGGTGCCGGCCGTAGTTCCATGCTAACGTGGCGAGTTCCAGGTCCCCGTCTAATCCTCCAGCTGAGCGGACGAGTGCGATTCGCTCGTCCGTGGCTAGGTCGCTGGTTTCGTCGGTTGAGATACCGAAATCAATTGAGGCACGGTCGAGGAGGGATGACGAGTCGGCAAGTGCCTCGTCCCTAATCCTATCGTAGCCTTTGTTCAAGGCGTCGGTGAGTTTGTGGGCGATCTCTGCGTCGATTGCCTCCTGGCTAGGGTAGCGGTAGTTGGTTTCGGCGTCGAAGAAGATGTCAACTGTTGTGGCATTGACAAGTGTGAGAGTGCCGTTGCTGGAGGTGAAGAGGGCTCAAGGAAGTCAGCTAGCATACGCTCGTACGAGGTGAAAGACGGAGCATACCCCCTTCAGCCACGAAGCTCGCCTGCCCACTAAACACAATGGGGTATTCCTCAGCAGGCTGTCCGCTCGTCCCACTCAACCTGATCCATGGTGCTCTATCCGACACAGAAGCCTGCAACGACGTGGCGTCCGAGACACGACAAAACGTCGCATTCAGCGTGAGCGCACCCTTCTCACTGGCAGTGAACCGCGCAGCAAGAACCCCAGCCGGGAAGCTCGCGATATACTCCCGTCTGTCTCAATACTATCGTCAGCTCTCCTATGCAAAAGGGGCGCGAGGGCCTGCCCTGTCCAACTCACGTATACTTCACTCCTTCCACCACATATTCAACCCCAGCATCTCCCTTTCGCGTGTCCAACCACCTCCTATACCCTTCTACTTTCGCCTCGTCATGCCCAAATCCTAGTTCTAGATTCCCAAAATAACTATACGCCCGCATGCTATCGATTTCATGCATCATTTCCCTCTGGATAAACTCCCCCGCTTCAGTGATACTCCCGTTCAGCAGCAGTTCCCTTGCGATGGGCAATGCGGCAAGAGCGTTCTCAGGCGTCCGTTCCTGGAACGGGCCGGACCAGATCGTGTTCTCGTTTAATGTGATGACTTCGGCACGTACGCCTCCATATATCGTCGCTGCAAGGCGCCCATTTCCGATTGGCAATGCGCCGTTTTCCCAGTCTGTTGCCGGGGCAGGGGATGTGTACCAGAGGTGGCGGGATGCCGAGAGGTCCGGGGAGGCGAAGGTCGGTCGTGAAGAGAGAAGGGGTGCGAGGAGCGGTATGTGATGTAATTTCATTGTGGACAGTCGCGCTGAGCAGTAGCTATACTGTGTATAGTCTGAGAACCTGACGATAGCTATGTTATTCAATTCAATGTCATGGAGAGAATGCTTTGAGGATGCACATTGGCGACCTTTGATATATATTTATATACAAATTTCGTCAACCTCGGGCATAACACAAAACATCTGCCCCCTCCCGCCGCTGTAGGTCATCACGTCGGGTATTAGGATAATAAATAAGGAACTGCATGTATCACTCCTCGTCTTAAGCTTTGCACGTACTCATTTTGCCTGAATGCTGCGGGGAAGGTCGAGTTAGGGCTGAAGCCATTGGTGGACAAACCCGGGGTATGCAGATCATGTCCAGCATGGCCAGGACATGAATAACGCGAGTGACATTGATATAAAAGTGGATTCTCAAATGGCTAAATTGCCTAGGAGTCGTAAAAGTCTCCGTTGCTGGATGGAGGCTATGCCAGTGCCAACCACAAATCGCATCAAAAAATTCTAAGGGGTATAGCCAATTGCCACGAAGCCGAAACGTCATAAAACAGGGTCTGTTCCCTTGGTGATATATTGGTCAGGCACGACTGTTAACAATAGTCTGTCCAAGGCTAAGCGTTGGCTGGTCGCGGGCAGGCGCACCTTTCATGATCGGCCTAATCACTTAATAGACTGCAGCCTTGAGCAATGACTCTGAAATTACATTAATCGCTTGTGACTATAACAAGCGCAAGCTAGATAAAACGAGCTACATGAGCGTGATAGCTCAAACAGCAGTCAGGACATCACGTCTGACTATGGGGAGTTCAAAGAAACATTCGGTCAGAGGGCCAGTGGAATGCGTATAGACGCCTAACCGGCTAGAAAGAAAATCAAGAGCTGTATAATGGCAGTATCATTAAGTACATCAAGTTTTTTGTAGTTGGCTAGCTGTCGTGTTGGACTGTGATAGAATAAAAGAGCAATCCATAACTTGCCAGTTCCTGACACAAGTATTATGCAAGCGTGATGATAAAATTGGAGCTAATATAATGCAGGTCTCTTGAGATCTTGTCATGTTTGTGGCGGAGTAAAGCGAGCCATGGATGAAGCTATAGAGTAGTTAAGGGAAGCAGTACGGCTAAATATAGATATATTATGAATGTAAAGAATTCAAAATTACAGCAAAGATAATTAACATATTTAAGAGCGCTGTAAAATAACAATCCCCTTGTGGTGTAGTTGGTTTATCACGTCTGACTGTAATGGAAAACATTAAATCAGAAGGTCACCGGCTCGACTCCGGTCGAGGGGATCAACTTTTTTTTTTTTTACGCACCTAGGATCCGTGCTTTTTGTGTGGCTGAAATAAATGGGGATGTGTGGAGATATTGAGGCGCTAGGTTTGGCGCAGACCGTAGGAAGAGTACAACGCATGTTACTGGCTTACTGTCTTACTGACATTATACTTGAAAGGATGGTCCGCTTGAAGTATACAGGACCAGAAAAAAAAAAGACCAGCGAAACCTGAATTATATGCACAGCCACACCACGCGGCACCACGAGGTATTAGGGGATATAGTGAGATAGACCTTAGCGTCAGCGGAGAGCTATGGAAACCGGCATGCTTATCAACGTTATGCGGGATCTTGTTCACCTGGTTAGCGAATAATGTCGGCATTCTTCAGCACCTCGCAGGAATTAGACCTTACAACTAGCTACTGATCTGTATGATTTTTGAATATCAGCAGCATATCAGGAGTATGGCAAAAGGGCTCTTGGGCCGGGTCGGGCCTACTACTCTAGTGCAGGTAAGCATCTCGCACCAGAGCGAGTGAATAGTGCTGGAGGCGATATTTGCTGCCAAGACAGAAACATAACACCAACTCTACTTGCTCCTCTAGAAGCAGATTCACCTTGTCAATAGCCTCATTTGTTCCTATTCTGTCCAGTCGCTCTCTTCATTCAACCAGTCGATGTATCAACTAACAATGCAACAGAATTCAATCCAAGGAGCTGGCAGACATCATCACAAAGCTATTCTTGAAAAGATACAACAGACCACGCTCAATTTGCGGCTAAAGCGGAGACTGAGAGATGCTGGGCTTGAGATTCCTGCCGTATACTCTGAGTGACCTCTTAGGGCAGTATTGTCCTTTGGCTAATAGTATCTCGGCTAGACACAGGTTCTTTTCTGCGCTACCCTAGAAAATGTACTTACGTATAGACCAGTTGCAACTGGATGCGGAAGAGAATCCTTCCCCAGTAAGGAGACTTACATTTTTCTTATTGTGGTATGGCCGGCTCAGTCGACACACGTTCACTTGCTGCTGCCACCCGCTGGACCAGTGAATAAGTTCTTCACTCAGAGCCTCTGGGTCTCGCTGGACTTGGGAAACACATATTACTGCTCTGCAACATAGTATCCAGAATCCCGAGTACAAATTC
The DNA here is from genome assembly GCF_000011425.1 of Aspergillus nidulans FGSC A4. NCBI lineage: Eukaryota > Fungi > Ascomycota > Eurotiomycetes > Eurotiales > Aspergillaceae > Aspergillus > Aspergillus nidulans. Next base: position 2,749,785 of record NC_066257.1, on the reverse strand, counting down.
TATCTGACCGAGGCCAATCAGGATAATTTGACTAAAATGCTCTTTACTTCTAGGATTAGGATCTCGGGGCTCTGGAGGATTGGATTGGGGGATCTAGACCGAAGTACGAAACTCAACATGGCTCAAATTTGCCAATCTTTGGGCAGCAACGATGGTCTCAGAATAGTTTAGTTAGTGATCCCTGCCATCAGAGTGATTGTTGAGCCACACGCCCGAGTATAAGGAAGCTCGTGGATGTCTTGGCCTAGGACGTTGCAGATATTATGGATACTCTAGGCTGCAAGAGATCTTGGACAGGCGACAAGATCCTGAGAGTGCCTGGTCGCGATATTCCAACGACCGTGCTATCATCCCTAGAGATAAACGTGATAATGAAAGTCTCTGGTTATATCGACTTTGTCACCAGCGCGCAGCTGACTTTGGCCCATAGCAACCAGAAGCCCAATCTGTGTTGACATGAATGGATGTTTTAGGTCTGTTCCACAGGTCATGATCAAGAGAGACAGCGAGGAGAAGGCGAAGAGGTTTGCTGCCAGAAGGGATCTAGACAAGGAGCCCTGGGAGGCCGTCCATTTCTGCAGTCGCTACAATTGAGAATCTGTTTGATTTAAGACTGTCTGTGATCAATCTTGCATAATAAACAAACCTCTTATGATCCCGGATTGCTATTGATACATAGCGATAATGACACGGCCAGTCCACAGGAAGTCTTGGCTAGTAACTAAACAAACCAAAGCTTGTAGCTATATGGAAAGTTTCATGAGTATCAAAGACTTCATCTTTCCTTCAAGACCGGGAGCTTGGGTTAGCATGAGCCAACCTCTTCCACACAGCTATGTGATCCTACCCTAACTCTCATCCCATTCTGAGCTCCTCGGCTGCATCGGATCCATGGATCGTATCATCATCAAGTGATTTCCTTGGAATCGTCTTACCCAAGGCAAATGAATCTTCATCGAGACATCAGACTCCCCGTCATGAAGGCGTTTCAAGCTCAAACGTGAAACGCCCACCGCGTACGCCGCGCAACGGCCAAAGTGGGGACTGGCCCGCAACAGCCCCTGACATCACAGAGAGTAACCACTAGTCACCAACGTGATAGGTTTCCACTAGTTTCAGACAGAGTATTTAATTGTTTGCCTGGTTATCTAGACCTTGTCTCCGCAGCCCAAAGTGCTGTCTTCTGAAGCGGGTGGGACGGCTTAGGGTACGTAATGGTGTTCCGGACAACTATATAACGAAGATCTGCCGTCGCAGCAAAAGCTTGAGAGCACATCTAACCTGGGATCTGAGACCAATATACAGCCTGAAAAGATGCATTTAGTCACATCTCTCGCGGCCCTCGCGGCCCTTGCCCCAGCCATCGTCACGGCAACTCTGGACCCTGCGTCCTCAAACACAAAAGGCTACAAACCCAATAGCCTGAATTGCGAGGGTACATTTCCATTCACATTTACGATCCCACATCTCATCGTATCCCTCAATAGGTAGTGATACTAACCTAAAAAAAGCCGCGAAAGTATCAACCGCGATCCAAGCCGCCGAGTGCAGCCACAACACACGCACCTCAGAGACGCAGACCTTCGCTGTCTTTGAGACAGACCACCAGTATGACGGTAACAACGGGTACCCATACGGTACCTGCAGTGCGTACACCTGTGCCCCTCCCAGCAGCGACGAGCTTGAGGCAGACGACGACTACTGGATCTTCTACTGGAGTGATGAGGGAAGTGAGAGCGGGTACGGGACGGGCTGTATCAAGGACCCGAACACGGGCGAGTGTGGGTGTGAGAACTCGGACGGGACGTTTGTTGCTTGAGCGATAGCTGCATTTAAACAATATGCAGATAGTCGATTTTAGCACATACCGTCTACGTCCAGGGACAGACATCTCAAGCTTGGACTGTCCATAAAAAGCAGGTATCCATGGCAGAGATTGAATCTATGTTATCCATTGGGCTTTCAGACTTAAAAGTGGCATGCTTGCAGAGTCTGGAAAATATATCCGTAGATATCATACTCTTTCTACCTCAGCGGCATTAACCCTTCATCTGCCTTGGATATGCAGGTACTAGATATCAACACCATAGCCTTTCAATTTCCAATTTTCGCCCTCGATGGACCTTGAGGTAAAAAGACTGCCTACCTGATCTGAGTACTACCTACCTACAGCCTTGCTCGAACGTCAATTCTCTTCTGCTCGGCTAAATCTTCTATAATGACAGAACGGGAGTAAGCAGTGTACCGCTGAGTTAGATGCCAAGAGAAAGTGAAACCGTACTGAATGTCCGCTTCAAGTTGATCTGACTAGGAGATTTGGCAGAGCTGGGTCCGGCCTAACACGGCACTTGATTTGCCAGATGGGGGGTAATTGCGAAATTGCTTGTCTACAGGCTGCCATTTTGTAGGCTACTATAGGGGGTGTTCTAACAGGGAACAAGGAACAGCAGTTCGGATTTCGCAGTGGCGTTGCGGTTACCATAATAGTAGCGATGTAGATATTAACAGAGCTATATCCATACAGACTGGTTACCGAGTGCAGGATCTTTGCAACCATGGTCTACGGTACACATTCCTGCATGGCCACATTCAGGACTAATCCTCAGGATCCCAGGAATTCAGACACGGGAGACTTGATAAAAAAGAGGACAGGTGCCACTCGCTTTATAGGACCTTCGTAGGCATATGTAGACACTTTGAATGAGAAATGAGCAATATTTAGTATTTCGTCTACTTAACTGCTAGTCTCGAGTAATAAACAAGAAGTTACTATAGTTCATAATTACAGACAGCCAAGCAATTTGCCGGGTATTAGATGCGATCTGGTAGGATTTCGACAGAAGCTGAAGCGAAGCTAAATGGTCAATTAGGGCATCACTAACTGTTTTGGCGGTGCGGGCTTGAGGATTGTAGGGTTACCTACAAACAACTGCGGAACGTATATGCTACTAAAATGCCCGTCAAAATACTAGGCAGCTCTCGATTTTCATGTTCTATGCATAAGAAGCAAAATAGAAATCATGATATAGAAGATGAAGGTAATCATTTTCGGTGCTATGGGTGGATGTTGTGTAGAGGGTGGGTTCTGGGAGGCACTGAGATTCTCGGTTGCTTTACTGCAGACAGAGCTGTGTTTTGCTATTATAAACTCAAGAGTTTATTCAAACTGCAGTTGAAACTGAATAACGACCAGAGCTACATCACACTCCCTGGAGACGCTCGCATATGCTCTCCCATGCGTTTGCAGAATCTAGTCGCAGTTCATTGCATCCACGACCCTGCAGTACTCTATCATATGGACAAGTATTTGTTTGCTCTGCTAATGACGGAATGCTACGCTGTTTGGGCGAGAGAATCCAGAGAAATTGACTATGATCCTTGCTCAAGATCTCAGAGCGGATACGCTGCAATAGTCACCAGACCTAGGGAGCAGGTACCGTCAGGACTGACCATCACTATAACGACCATGCCCTTCTGGTCTACAATGACCTCCACCAAGAAGGAAATACTTGGTCACTTCCAGCAAGACTCAAACTGTCTGGCCGAGTGGTGAAGAACATATTTCGGGCGCGGTGGATAAAGGAAACTGAAGGTTACAAGACGATAGAACTGTCGATCTTGTTTTTTTTCTTGTACTTTGCTACAGATGGAACGCGCACGGCGCTATTTGTGATTAATACAGCATCATGCATACAATATACCGGATTATACCGGATACCTGGAGGGTTAATCTCGTGACGCTACGTTTTCTTATACCCAGATGAATCTTCAACGCTTCATCCAGCTATTTCCTCGCAGCTCATAATCTTGTCAACTCACCCATGCTGGAAAGCACCCCGTACCCTGGACCCTGAGGAATGCTGCTATGAGCCGCTCCCTTGAGCCTACGGCTCTTGTCAAGTCTTTCTCCGAATTCATTTATCATATTATCAACGGGCAATTTAATGGTAGACATGAGCACTGGCCGGTCATTGCTTGAAAAGACTCGCCGACTCCTTCCGTAAATCCCAAAGCAGATTGTCGAGGCTCGGCTCGTAGTTCATCATCGCGAGTCAATGCATCATGCTGAACCGCTGGCGGAGTATTTTGTACCCTGGCCAGGGTCAAAACCAACCAGGTTGACTCGTCGTGCCCGCGCCAGGTAGGTCGCAGTCTTTATGTTTGGTGCAATGCTCTTGTATCTTGTCCTGCATCCCATATTCCTGAACTATTATAGAACTGAATGAGTTACAGCACAGAAACGGAACAGATTATACGAGTTTCAAAGCAATGAACAGACTACCTAGAGAGCATCGGGACCTTTAGCAAATACTAAAACTATTATGCAACTACCAGCATCGATAAACTCTACAGCACAACTCCGACTATTCAGGGTTCTTTCTTGGTTTCTCAAAGCTGACCTTGAGCGTCGCAATCTTGTCCTTGTCGTACTTCCATTCCTGAGTCCTCGCTCTGATCCCCGTGGGGTTGTTCTCGCAGTCGTGGTCGCCGGTTTTGAGCTTGTCGTCATCGCCACGGGTTTCGAGGGAGTCGTGGCCTTTGATGTCGGCGGAAATGGGAGTAAAGGAGCCCACAACTTGCGGCTCGGTGAAGCTGTAGGGAGGTGAAATGTCCACTGGGGTGGCAAGAGTGAAGGAGATGGGCAGAAGGGCGAGGGCGAGGAGCATCGGGGGAAGGCTGAGGATCATTGCGATGGGTTCTGGCTGGTTGGACAGATGAGAGAGATCTTTTGATGTGAAATACTGTGAAGGGTGGTTTGGTATATTTCAAATTGTTGGTCTAGCTCCAATTTATATCCTTGCTTCGACATGTTATTTCCTTCGATAGTTCATGGGAACTGACTTGGTTGGTTGTTTCAAACAGTTCCGCTTCTGCTTTCTACAAAGCCGCCTGAAACATAGGATGCATCCGATTTATATTAACCGGACAGAAGGATCTGTATTTCTCTTCGAGACAGCTTTGTGAGGTTGAACCCGACAGGGAAGCATGGAAAGAATGGCTCTGTATCTCAGGTCTTGGTAAGAATCCTGGTAAATCTGAAACAGACCATAGTAGAACTTAGGTACCCACGCTTATGGGATCGAAACGCCTCAAATAACGATCCAACAGTTCGTCTAGTTCGTTTCTGAGTTGCATTTCGATCATGCAGGTACTGGGGCTAAGTCTGGTTAGGGCCCAGGCAGAAAAGTTCAGTAGCCGGGTCAAAAATGCTAAATAGAAAAGAAATACTGTTGGTGTCTCCCATTATAATTGAATGTTATATAGCAGAGCTCAAGAGGATTTATATTCAAGGCATCACCGAAAACAATTGCTGAGATTGATGCTATAGCTGACCGTTGATTATAGTTATAGGCTGGCGCCGTCGTAGCTTGACGAGTAGAAACAGCCTACTTTGAGAAAAGGATAGAACCTCTCCTACAAAGCTTCCAAAGAAGGAAAGCCTTCATATCAAGTAATTCCTCTATTTAATCTCCCACACTGAGTTTTACCATGTCAGTTCACGTTGTGAGTCGAGTACCGCTGGTGGCCTCCGCTAGCTTCCCCAGTGCTCACAGGAACATAACAAGTTTAACGTTAGTTGCTTTAGCTTATGCTTTGATCCTTCTCGTATTCCAGATCTGTGGTTTTAGGCAACATTAATCCGGTTCATGCATGAAATAAAATGAATTTTGCCTCCTGCATTTCTGGTTGAGGTCCTGCTGACACAGTAGCAGCATGATCAGGTTAATAATGCCTGGGATTGAGAACTCAGGACCCAAAACATTATCGAATATTCGGTGCAAATGGCGGGTCCGAGGTTCCTGACTTAGAAACTGCAATTCTGATGCCTATGCCCTAATCTTGAACGTTGCCGGCTGGGCCCATATCGAAGTGAATCTATTTTAAGCAGTAAGAGAGCCCGTAGTCTATAAGGCCTGTAAGTTACTCCACCTGGCTGTTTAGACAACCCTAATTCGTTTCGATATACGCACACACAATGCCTGGGCCTGACACAGTTTTCAACGCCATCGGCCTAGGCTTGATGGGTATTTCCATGATCCCTCTCGCCGACTCATTCTTCCCGAAAGTCGAGCCGAAGTATTCCACTCTGCGCGTCGCCGCAGGCCTCTTTGAGCCAGGTGATTCCAGCGCTAGCACAGGAGGCAGCGTGCCGGGCGTCGCCCTCTTTGACGCCGATAGCAACCGTGTTGGGTTTCAGTCCGGCAAGGGCCACGGCAAAATCGAGGAAGGAAACTACAAAGACATTCTGATCGCTCCGATCAAGAGCCAGAACACCATCACTCCCGAATATTTGAGCGTCGTCGTAGGCGGCGACGACGCCCTATGCATCGCGTAACTGGCTCTCACCCCACCCAATTTCGAATACTGGGTACTGTACGGTGATGTCGCAAGTCTTGCGGCGCTGCCTGGTACCACTCCAACCTGGCGATCAAAGTCAACGACGAGACGTACAAGCCCAGCTGGTTTTGGATCCGAGGGCCTCGCGAGAACACGGGGCGTCCGACCAACAACTTTCCCATGGGAATTGGGCTGCGCATTATCGACTTTGACGGCAACGAAGCCCGTCAGGCGCAGTACGTCGAGCACCCGGAAACCCTGTGTGTGAGCAAGTCGCGACTGCACATGTACGACCAACTGTAGAGACGACGTGCCTGCCCATATTCGACCCGCCGCTGAAGAACGAGTATGGCCGCGGGGACACCGACTTCGAGAGGCTACATACCCAAGGGAAGGTGATGTGCGAGCCGAGCGCGAACGACATTGACCCATTCCCCATGGCCGAGCAGATCAGGAAACTGCAGAAATGGCCGCCCGGCCGGTTATCGACGCCGACATATGGGACGAAAAGGCGTTCGCTTGCTGACGCCGTGGCTGCGGGCAGCTGTACCCATACGGATGACTTGATTGAGAGCTCGCACCCCAGCACACGGCTACAGAGCTGTGCCATGATCCCAATGCCGTCGGCCCGGACTTTGTTTCGCACAGTGAGGGTTTCATGTGTGATATATGCACACGGATCCTCTAGCCGCTGTGCGGAGCCAACGTCAAGGAGGGGTGCTTTGATGTTGAGACGAAGCAGGTCCGTCGCCAGGATCTGGCTGACCAGCGTGGTGAGACTGTTACTGTTCATACGAAGATTGCAGCCACACCGGTCAGAGCCTATAAGACTGTCAAGTGGGATTGAGGGAGTGGCAATTATGTATGCCCGTTTGCCTCGTAGCAATCGTGATATTGAATATTTGTATTACTGAGTATACGACAGTTTTCTATGTTCCAATCAGTATACTGATAATGACAGCCTATGTGCTTTTCCAAATCCAGTTATTGTGAATAACAAATAGGAGGGACACTGAAAGTAGTGCTGTAAGGGATGATCTATATGCCCAAAGGGATATGTTGTTAACAACGCCGCAATGACTAGACAAAGAAGGCAAGGACTCTAAGCAGTGTGTCGCGGATAAAGAGAACTATTCATTAATCGTATATGGCAAACCATATCAAATGCCAGGGCGGGTGGCATTGACTACTACATAGTTATTGCTCTAAAGTTATACCAAGAATAATAGGTGTAGAGAAAGAATAGAAGTGCGTTTACGAAATGCTTAAATGCTTCTACTCGAGACTGTCATGTTTCTTACAACCATTTGTAGAATCTGCTATGGCTCGGGGGCGTTTTAAAGACCGACGGGGCCAGATCCGTCTATACCCTTTTCCCTTTTGGTCGACGGCTATATTCCGCTGCATGAAACGATGATTCTAGGGTCTTGCGAGCGTTATTGACAGCTGCAAGAGTTGACACTAGCTGGTACCAGTATATTAAGCGTTAGGACCGCTGTGTCATTGTTAACTGTTTCCCAAGGTTCTTCAAGAATATACTTCCTTGTTCTGATATCGAGCCACTAGACAAACCCTCCTTGCGCCTTGTTAGTCCAGTGCAAAGAGGATCTGGCGAACACAGAACTCACAGCTGAGGGTTACTGTTGGAAGGACATTACTTTTAAGGAGCAGGCCCAGAGAGGTTTGTTTCCTCCCCTTTTTTTGAAGGTTGAAAAAGAGAATGAATATCGTGACTTCTCAAGCAACCTGACGGTTTCATTGTCCCTCTGATTCCAAATCTCAAGATCTGCGGCAGAGACCAAGCGCTCAATGGTAATCAAATTCAGCTTGCCCTAATCCTCCGCCGCAACTGATCTGGGATAGCTTGAGATAGCTGACCATCCGTTATCACGAGAAAGCCAACCAAAGGAACCCTCGCCAGAAGATGGGGAGTAGAGACCCATAATTAAGCTCGTTCACTTCAGGACCAATCAAAAGACTGAATCTGATCAACGACTGACAGCTGAAGTGCTGAACACAAAACATACGAAGTGCAGTCGGCGGGATATTAGGACGTTTAACGAGAGAAGTGTTCAGAATTCTGGCCATCAACGATCACATCCTCTCCATCAACAGACGCTCACAAGTAAGCCTGCAAAGAGACACCAAGAACTCTAACGACTCACCTACGACCCTCGGGAGTATCGATTCTCACAAGAAATGATGACATCTAACATCTTCTCAGCGATCGCCACTCTGGCCTCGCCCTCACCATCGACTGCTCTCCTTCCTGCGCGTTTACACGCACGGGCGCCGGACCAGGTTCCCCATCTTCGTCTATCCAACCCTCCCCAAGAGAATCCCTGGATGATTCTCGGTCCGGCCCTGCAGCCGGTCTACAAGAAATACCTGCCGAACTGGATCTTCGAGCGGCTGGACATATGCGCGCACGGGTTGGATTTTCGCAACAAAACGCGCATTTCATGAGTGGCTGGGGTAACGTGTTTGTGCTAGTAACGCCTGATGAGTGCTCAATCTAGTATGTGAATTGTTCAGTTAATTTACGATTGCAAAAAAGAAGTATGGAAAGAAAGAAGAAAGAAGAAAAAGGAAAGACAGGAAAAGATCGGGAAGAGAATGCCTAGAGCTCTGACGAAGGCAAAATGTAGCATCGCAGAGCCGGCTGTTGCGCAGAGCGTGCTCCAGCGAAGGATCGATTTCCCTCAGACGCCTATCGTGGCAAATATGATGGGCTCTTTTGGACCGAAATGTGTTCTGCGTATGCTCCTTGCCTTCCTTTCGGGCTAGCGTTGGGTTCGCGCTTGCTGATCGAGTCACATAGGCAAACGGTGATGACCAAACTCTTTCGCCCGTTATCAGGATTTTTTTAAACCCTTCATTCAGTAACGGACCTGTAACTTATAGGAAACATCATCGACGAATGTTCGCTGCAGACCGCGACAACGGATCAGCAGCACCGTCTCGACGGAGAGCATCTGGCAAGCGCAGGATATGCTCCAATATATCATCCAGCACCCCGGGAACCATGCTCTCAACGGCCTCAAAGAGCATCGCACTGAACGTGATCGACAAAGCCGGCCTCAGCCAAGAAGAACAGTGGGCTCCGAGACTGCGCTCGCAACTTGGCGAGACAACGACGCGGACGCTGGCGTACTTTGAGACGCTGTCGATCGTTTCGCAGATGCTCCTGGAGGCTGCATTCTTGCTGCCAAAGTTTATGAAAGCTTCATTTATGCTGCGGCCCTGCAGTTGCTAGGGTTTCATATGGAGCGGGCGCCGGGGTACGTGCAGGAGGTGCTGGATGAGGAACGCAAAGCGATAGAGAAGGAAAAAGGGAAGCGGAGGCCATCGCAATAATTCCTCAGTCTACTACTGCAGCTGTCTGATGAGGACCGACGATTGGGCCAGAGCCAGTCCTCGCCAACGAACGAGGAGATCAGCGGGAGTCTTTTCATCTTCACGGCGGGAAATGCGAGCCGCTTCCGACGGCGGGGATCAGTGAGCCGGACGCGCTCTGAGAGACATTGCTGGCGCTTCTGGGACATTCTGTCTCCAAGTTGACGCTGCAGATGAGGAATGCGGATGGGGTATTGTTGAAGTGGACGGCCGTTTGAAACTATTCTAGCCGTGACACTGTAGTCGTGACCCAGCCATAACAGTAGTCAACCAGTAGATTTAAAATGGTCCTCTGCCTGACAATACAAGGATATGCCACTGTGTAATTTAGGCATCCCTCTGGTCAGCGTACATCTGGACTTCGAAGAGTGATGTGTGTGAGAAGGAGCCTGACGTTTGGACGACTGGACCGCTGTTTGGACGGCTGTTTCTGCTCTCGCCGCCCAGTCGAGCGGCCGAGGATTCTGGTTCTTGGTTAGAAACTCTCCCTAGGATCCTTCTGTCAACCGCGGTATTGGTCTAGCAGAAACAGCGGGGATGAGGCGCCGCCTGAAACAGTTCTGAGGTAGTTGAGACGGCTACAATGACTCGAGCAAGGAGACTAACTGATCCACCCCGGTCGGCTCCAGCGCATGCGAGAGTACTTCAGGCGGGGAACCAGCCGGCTCTCTCCAGAGAAGAGAGGCCGGGAGCTGGGGGCTACGTGAACGGCCAGAAAAAGGACGTAAATGATGTATCTATGTTTGGGAAGATTGTATCTATGACTAGTAATGAACTGGTATCAGGACGAGCCGCCGAACCTGGCACAAGCACCTAGTAGATTGCGCGAATAGAGCAGGGCAGCGGGAGAATAGATTGCTTGTCCTCTGTCCCTCCCTGTCCCTATAATAACGCAACCGGCCCCGGCTCATGGCACGGGCTGACCGCGAGTCAGAGCGGACCTCGAGATCGGGTCACACGAGACGAACAGCTGGAATCAGTACCGGCATGGGCATACGCAAACTGATAGCTACTGGGCGGGTGCTACTGGACTTTTGATACTAACTCGACCTCTGATACTAGACCCGCCCGCTCACGGCTGGTCGGCGATATGCCAACCGGGTGACTCGGGCAAGCTCGCCGACGAGTCTCCGCGGGGGCAGCGCATTACAGCATGTATGATCAATGCTGGCGAATCGGCCAACGGCCAACGGCCGTCCCGTCGACCGGGCTCGCTGATGACTCGCGAGCCTGGGCTATGGGTGATGGCCTGACGGCCTGACGGCTTGGCGGGTGCACGAGTCGGCATCGGAACGGCAGGCCTCGTGGCTCGTCAGCAGTGGGACAGTCGTCGGGCCCGCGGTCCCAACAACGGGCTTGTCGATGCCTGCAGTACGATGAGACCGGGTTGGCTGGCTGCTCGGCGGTCCGACGCCGTATGGTTCAGTGGCTTCTCAAGAATGATGGCGTCCGTTCCCTGTCGATACAAGCAGCGATATTAGCGATATAGCGATGTCTAGACCCCGAGACCCGCAGGGGACAGTGAACTGCGATCGTTCGAGATGGTTCGAGCAGCGTGCACTTGAGCGAAACAAGGAACCTGGCGTCAGAAAACCTGGGAGAAAACCCTGCAGTGTCTGCGCCCGGTCGAGAGAAATTAACCTCGTCCGGTTCGGGTTAGTCTGTTCAATCAGCCAGAATATTTATCCGGGGTAGACCTCTTGCACCAGTAGTCAATTACTGTGGGGCACGGAAATTGTGCTCTGGGCACGGGGAAGCCGACGAATCAGGCCGTGCGGGCGTGTGTCACGTTAAATGTGGCATCGTGGCTCTGGAATGTTACACGGCGAATCTTCGGACGTAAACAGAATGGCGTGTTTGACAGGTAAGAGCATGGTATAGGTATAGCTCAAGCGCGACCCCGGATCTACTGAACGAAACGATTCACCGGGAGAACAAAAATGTCGCTCGTTCGTCCGGGGCATTATTGCGGGCCAGGAAACCAAGATAAAAAAAAAAAATGAGAGAAAAGGGGAAGCCTGGGGTCCTGCCCAGGCCGGTCAAACGCCAGGCCGGCCAATTGCCGGGACGTCCAAGGCTCAGACTGAGCAGACTCCGTAATCCGTAGTAGGCCCCTCAACGTTCGAGGTGGCGCTAGCAGCTAGCACCAGCAAACCGTGGCCCATGATCCCACAGAGTCTTGATTTCATGATTCAGTGACAACCAGCGGCGACGCGGCGACGCGGCGGACCCGGCGTGCGAAGGTCGTGACTGATTGACTGAATCTAAATGAAGGATTCGACGAGTCACCCAGAGGCGCTCAGTCCGCGTCTTGTGACGGCTTGTTTCTGCCTGCCGAATGCTTTACTTGCCAAGGCCACTGGCTAGAGGCCAGTGGTCTGGCGCCAAGAGTCTGCGTGAGAGGGCGCAAATGGCAGATGCATAGCAGCGATGCCAGTGAGACCAGTGAGACCAGTGAGACCAGTGAGACCAGTGAGACCAGTGAGACCAGTGAGACAAGCGAGACCAGTGAGACAATGATGACAGAACAGGACCAGAGCCTGAATTCACATATATTAAGACTTGAACCGAGCCTCGGCGGTACCCGAGCGGTTCGACCGGTCAACCGGTCAGACGGTCAATAATTTCCTTTTCGCTGGCAGAATCTGGGGAGATGCAACGACCCAGCCCGGGGTGGCGGGGATGTTTGCGGCACGTTATTGGCAGGGTTACATCTTGGACCCAAGAGGGTAGCATTGCGAGACTCAATGGACGCAGAGTCCAATCATTCCACGGAATTCTATAATTCCTATTTGTTTTTCTAACTCCCGTTATTTCCAGATTCGCCATCCGTAACAGGCAGCCACGTGGTTGGCCACTCGTCCGTCCCCTGCTCGGGCTCTGCGCCCAAACGAGCTGGCTCCGACTCCAGACTTCTCCTCCACATCCTCCCGACTGTCAGGTCGGGGCTGAACCGAGCCTCTGTATGGCCAGTCTGGGGCCAGACTAGGGCCAGACTTCGACGGCTTGTTGTCGCCACGAATCGCAGTTGGTCTTGGCCGTCTTAGCCTGTCTTAGTCTGCGTCGTTCTCATTTCACATCCCCCGATGGTCAGGAAACACAACATTTTCGCGGCGATGCAACCTGTAAGAATGGAAGCGACATTCTGGTGTGGTGGTCGATTGGCCTGCCGTAATTACAGTACTGTAATTCGCCTGGCCTGCGTTGCGGCAACGCACGCGGTCGATACCAAGTACAGTACCGCCGGTACGAAGTAGTCCTTAGTCCTTGTCCTCGTCCTCGTCCGTCGCTCGCTCGCTTGGGCCCCATCCCAAGGACTAGAGGCAATTTTGTTCACGCCAATACGCTAATAGTGGAGACTCCGCTAATTCAGCGTCCGGGTCGACGTGCAAGACCAAGCGAGAAAATTTCCTGGTCTCCGGTCACTGGTCCTCGTCGTGCAATGGATTCATGGACCGAGTCCTGAGCGTGTTCCCCGTGGGCTCCCCGGGACCCGGTCCGATTCATGCTCATGGCCATGGGGAAGCCGCGAGTCCGGTTTCAACCCCATGCAGGCCGCCGTCAGCTATAAATTGCGGTGCCCTCCCGTCGTCTCCCTCTGATGCTCACCTGCTCTCCATCCTCTCTCTCCGTCTCGAGTCTCCTCCGCGCCTCTCCGCACCCCCGGCCTTGAGCCCCACCGCCAGAGCTCTTTCTTCTTCACTCCCACTTTCCTCCCTACCGCGTCACCTTCACGCCCCTCGCCATGGCGGACGGTGTCGTTGCGGGTACCCGGGTTGAGGCCCCCGTCACCTGGAAGACCTACCTCATGTGCGCGTTTGCCGCCTTTGGTGGTATCTTTTTTGGTTATGATTCTGGTTATATCAACGGTGTTATGGCAATGGACTACTTCATTCACGAGTTTTCAGGAAAGGTACGCAGTTCGCTGCTCGCAGTTCTCTCCCGCTTGTCAGGTTGGCTACGGCTGGTTGGATGCTAGCAGAACTGACTGGTTCTAGGTCAAAGCCGAGTATGAAGCCGCCGATAACCTGAGCGGCTATGTGATCTCCTCCTCCAACAAGTCCCTTATCACCTCGATTCTCTCTGCGGGTACCTTCTTCGGTGCCATCATTGCCGGTGACCTGGCCGATTGGTTCGGCCGTCGAACAACGATCATCAGCGGATGTGGAATCTTCATGGTTGGTGTCGCCCTGCAGACTGCCTCCACCACTGTTGCCTTGCTGGTTGTCGGCCGTTTGATTGCTGGATTCGGTGTCGGGTTTGTCTCTGCCATCCTGATTCTGTACATGTCGGAAATCGCGCCCCGCAAGGTCCGTGGTGCCATTGTTTCCGGCTACCAGTTCTGCGTCACCGTTGGTCTGATGCTGGCTTCCTGCGTGGACTACGGTACCGAGAACCGCACCGATTCCGGCTCGTACCGTATTCCAATTGGTCTCCAGCTGCTCTGGGCTATCATCCTTGCTGTTGGTCTCTTCCTCCTTCCCGAGTCGCCTCGTTACTATGTGCGCAAGGGCGATGTGTCTAGCGCCGCCAAAGTGCTTGCTCGCGTCCGTGACCAGGACGTTGAGTCGGACTATGTCAAGGAGGAGCTTGCTGAGATCGTCGCCAACAACGAGTACGAAATGAGCCTTATCCCTCAGGGTGGTTACTTTGCCACTTGGTTCAACTGCTTCCGCGGAAGTATCTGGTCCCCGAACAGCAACCTGCGCCGTACCATCCTGGGCACCTCGCTTCAGATGATGCAGCAGTACGTGCTTCTCTCCGTTCTTGTTTACGCTCAAACTGACATTTCCACAGGTGGACTGGTGTCAACTTCGTCTTCTACTTCGGTACTACCTTCTTCACCAACGTATGTTTCCCTGAACCCTAGAGGATGTTCAATTAGCTAACTATCGCAGCTCGGCACTATTTCCGACCCCTTCCTCATCAGTATGATCACCACCATCGTCAACGTCTTCTCCACTCCGATCTCTTTCTACACGATGGAGAAGATTGGTCGTCGTCCTCTCCTTCTCTGGGGCGCCCTGGGCATGGTTATCTGCCAGTTCATTGTCGCCATTGCCGGTGTCGTTGATGGATCTAACAACAAGACCGTCAGCGCTCAGATCGCATTTATCTGCATTTACATCTTCTTCTTCGCCTCCACCTGGGGTCCCGGTGCCTGGGTCGTCATCGGCGAGATCTACCCGTTGCCGATCCGTTCCCGTGGTGTCGCTCTCTCCACTGCCTCCAACTGGCTCTGGAACTGCATCATTGCTGTCATCACCCCCTACATGGTCGACGAGGACAAGGGCAACCTCAAGTCCAAGGTGTTCTTCATCTGGGGCTCCCTCTGCGCGTGCGCTTTTGTCTACACCTACTTCCTGATTCCCGAGACCAAGGGTCTTACTCTTGAGCAGGTCGACAAGATGATGGAGGAGACCACCCCTCGCACTTCTTCCAAGTGGAAGCCCCACGGCACCTTCGCGGCCGAGATGGGTATGACTGAGAAGGATGTGACTCAGACTGTGGAGGACATTGCTAAGAAGGCGTAAATGTACATTTTTGGGAGGCGGTTGTTATACCTGCGGTTTCACTTCGGATATCGCATTTGTCATGCTGTGCATCATGTCTGATGGTAATGGTTTTATGTTAAAGTAAGAATAATCTAGACTTAATGTCATTACAGGCTTCATGTCGTTGGATTGCTTTTTTATTAAGGTAACAGTTTTGAGTCGGAATAGAGTACAGTTATGACTTTTTAGGGGTAATCGGGGGGCACCCTCTTTCTATAAATAAAGGTTTAATTCTAAATTTCAGGCATTCGTATCGGCACATTTACGTCATTCTATTTATAGCAAGATCTCGTATATGCACTTGGCCGCTGCGAAGGCTTATCCCCAAGTCGGAGATATTGGTCGCCTGTTGAGCTCATGGGTGCAGCAGAAATCCAAATGAAGAAGAACAAGGTGGAAATATTCGGCCGAATTGTGTAGCAGCTTGTTGCTCTGTATCGAGCTTCATGATCATCAATCCGCATTCCTTGGTCTCGACGTTCGGCCGAATCCTCGGTGCAAGCGGCTATATAGGGCTGGCCGCATCGTAGAAAAAACCATCGATGCAGTAAGCAACAACGAAAAAGTCATCTATTCACTCCCGTGTACCTGATACCATCTAAAGGCCGGCAGCTCTATAACTGACATGGTCAAAATCGCAATTGCGGGCGGCACTAGTGGTACGCGAAAACCTATGCTCATATGTGCACTTCATGATGCCGGGTAACTGATCTGCACTTAATATTCTCTAGGCGTCGGCCAAGAAGTCATTGACGCCCTGGTCGAAACAAAAAGACACGAGGTTCTCCTTCTTTCCAGAAAGGTACCTTTTATCCTGTCACTCGGACTGCTCGTGGCCACTGACTCATCGGTACCAGGACGCCCCGTCCATCATTCTCCCCGATTCCATCACCTGGATCAAAACAGACTACGCCGAGACTGAACAACTCGCCGATATCTTAAAGGGCGTACACACTGTGTTGTCCTTTGTGATTGAACAAGACAGCGAAACGAGTCCTGTCCAGAGACGGCTTATTGACGCCTCGATCGCGGCTGGAGTGAAGAGGTTTGCGCCGAGCGAGTGGGCTTCGTAAGTCTTCCTCTATCTTGCCTACTCATCCTACCCTGCCCTTTCTCTTATCATTTTGCTCAAGCCAAGTTCTTTATGTTACTAATACAATCAGTTCAACATTCGACCACCTCCCTTGGTACACCTACAAATCGTCGATAAGAACGTACCTGTCCGAGGTCAACCGAGAGAAGCAAATCCTCGAGTACACTCTTTTCCAACCCGGTCTATTTACAAACTACCTCGCCGCGCCCTACAAGACAACGCCCCATATCTCTCTCTTAGAAATGCCAATTGACTTTTTCCACCGCCGCGCTATCCTCGTCGAGGGCGCGGAGAACGCACCCATAACCTTAACAACAATCGCTGACTTCAAGGCTGTCTTTGTGAGAGCGATTGAGTATCAGGGTGCTTGGCCTGTTGTTTCGGGAATAGCTGGGAGCACGCTGACCCTCGGCGAGCTTATTGCGCTCGGCGAGAGGGTCAGAGGGGGCAAGTTCAGTATTGAACGGGTGAAAAGGGAGGACTTCCTAGCTGGCAATTGGGAGACGAGTTGGGTGCCGAGAAATGAGCATCCTTCGATCCCGAAAGAGATGGTGGACGAGTTTGCGAGACCGGCAACGAAAGGTATTTCCTTGGGATTGGCAGATGGGGCGTTTGCCATACAGGGGGTTTGGAATGGCAACCTGGATGGATTCGCATTTGAGGGCGCGGAGGAATTTCTAGGCCGTATCTGGAAAGGAAAGGATTAGAGGACAGAGGAGGCTGGATGAAAAAGGCTGATGGACGATGATGAGGATGAGGTTTCAAGTAGAGATGTTGAAGAGATGCGGGCTAAGGGGGCAAAGGAGAGTATGGTGTATCTATCTGGCTAGCATGAGAATGCGAGGGTTAACTTTTGGTGCTATTAAATACTTTGTGTGATACGGTAGAGAGGGCATGCTCGAGGGATAAGATATCTTTTGAGATTCCATTCATCCCAGTGGAAAGAAAGTATTATGAGCTGGTGAGAGTTATACGTAAATCGCAGTGGCATATTTGGACTTGCTGGTTTTCTAGGGCTAGGCTATATGGGTGTAGCCCTAAGTTGGAGCGCCGAGCGTTCGGCCGAATTTGGCATTTGTCAGCGTTGGCCCTGAGCTCTTCCTCACGTGACACGTCCACGGGCTTCTTCTCGTGCTTCCCATCACCTTGCAAGATCCAGCCATCATGCTCGACGAAGATATCCATCTCCCCAAACGGAGAAAAGTCCGTAAAGGCACCCAGAGCTGCTGGGAATGCAAGCGACGCAAAGTACGATGTATGTTCTCTTCGGCCGGACACGCCATCTGCAACAACTGCCGGCGCCGGGGGACGGCATGTGTTAGTCAAGAGCTGCCTGACACCACAGGCACATCTTCGGGGCAGAGCCAGGTCGAGGCGAGACTTAGCCTTGTTGAAGAGCTCATCGAACGATTGGTCGATGCTCGCGCGACCCCGAGCCTGGAAAGAGACGGGCCAGATGCGGGATCGCCGGTGTATAGAGCAGTCCCCTCAAGACCGCCAACGACAACGAGACCGCTACCGGTTGGACCGGGCCCCGACCAGTACGAGGAGCTATCTCGTGACTTGCTCGATGTGTGGCCCAGTCGAGACGATCTCGAGACCATCAGCTCTCTCCCCGTCGGTCTCCTTTGCCTACCGCTCTGTTGGAGAACGTGCGCTCTGCCCGGCGACCAGTCGCCCCGGGAGATGCTTAAGCTGCCAGCATCAGGCGCTCATCCTGTGCTTATTGCACAGAGACTGCTGAGGCTTGGTATATTCCTGCAGGGCGTCCCTCCGGCAGCTATTAAGCAGCTGGGTGACCGTGGAGTCTCGTACCGTGAGACCATGACCCGCTCCGTTGAGCGAGCAATCGCACTGGTCACGACCAACGACGAACTCATTACCTCCGTCGAGGGGCTCGAGTGTATCATGATGGAGGTCATGTACCAGAACTATGCTGGGAACCTGCGCCGGGCGTGGATGGCCGTCAAGCGCGCAATATCGGCCGCGCAGATAATGGGCTTCCATCGCGCCCAAGACCTGCCTGCCTCCCGATTCCTGGACCCAGCCACGCGCGCCGCCTTTGACGCCGACAATATCTGCTTCCGTCTCGTGCAGATGGACCACTATCTCTCTCTCATGCTCGGGCTACCGCAAACGGCACCCGAAGGCCGCTTCGCAATCCCCACAGACCTGCCAGATCTCGATCCGCAGGACCGTCTTGAACGCCTTCACTGCACGGTCTCCGGCCGCATCGTGCAGCGCAACGACGCGGGCATCAATGACCTCTCCATCACCTGTGAGGCCGACAAGCTTTTGCAGACCGCCGCTGCCGAGATGCCTCCGCAGTGGTGGCTACCGCCAACCTTCAGCGA
Source organism: Aspergillus nidulans FGSC A4 (assembly GCF_000011425.1). Taxonomy (NCBI): domain Eukaryota; kingdom Fungi; phylum Ascomycota; class Eurotiomycetes; order Eurotiales; family Aspergillaceae; genus Aspergillus; species Aspergillus nidulans. Next base: position 2,731,048 of record NC_066257.1, on the reverse strand, counting down.
AGATTCGAACCTCGTTGCGGATACTATCCGGCTGATGATCCAATTCACCCACCACCACCTCCTTGCCCGGCTTCATCTTCCGTACATGCTCCGCTCGTCCACTTCGACAGACCACAATCACGACCGCAGCCGAACCATAGCCGTCAATGCCAGCCGCGAGCTCCTATCCCGTTACATCCTCTTCCGCAGCAGAAACCCGGCTGATTACTACTGTCGCGGCTGCGATTTTCTAGCCTTTGTCGCGACGACCATCATGTGCCTTGCGCATATCAACACGAACACCCACTCCAACTCCAATAATACGAACCCTTTTGACCCGCTCACGCACAGCCGTCCCACGGATCGGGGCCTAATGGAGCGCACTGCCGAGATTATCGCCTCCACAGCCGCAGCCGAGTACGGCGTCTCCGAAGCGATAGCACCTAAACTGAATCGCATTATCCGGCACCTGCTCGACGTAGAATCGAATGCCGCGAATGGGACGATATATAGCACAAGTACGAGCTCGAGTGCGGCGGACGGCGATGAGGGAGAGATTGGTGGGGCTCTGAGCCAGGGTGGAAAGTCACTGCAGATTCGCATTCCGTATTTCGGGACGATTAGGCTTGAGCGAGGGCACGGGAGTATTCTAAAGGGTTCGGAGGTTGAAGTACAGGGTCAAGGAACGGCTGCGGGCAGCTATGGAATGGCCAGTGCACATGCAGAAGTTCCAGTCAGCAGCAGTTGGGGAGTGGACCATGATATTCGAACAAGCCACTCGCAAGTTCCTATATCTAATGAGTCTGGGGGAATTGAATCTCAACTAGACTCAATGTACTCGGGCGCGGAAGACGATTGGAATCTCCAGGGCATTGACGTAGCCCTGTTCGATAGTCTCTTCCGCGGGATTGGGATCCCAGATGCAGACACGAACGGAGAAGCATGGATATAGTATATTTCTCAGAAACAAGTCCAAAGGTGTGATTGTGGAAATTCACCGCCTGGGGTGTCTCTTTCCGCTAGACCCGTCTCGTCGACGAGAAGCGCGCAAGCAGACGTGGTTCTCAGGACATGGATCGATGAGTGCCCCTTTTCAGAGTGCGCCTATCTTCGAAAAAACCGCAAGTTCATTCCCAGCAAGGAACAGACTGCCTGAAATGGCATCCCCGAACGGAAAACGAAAGGGAGTTGAATCTATCCTCCACTAGTTGCTACCACGCTAGGCAGATTCACTGGGTTCGTGCAGGACTCAGCAGCTGTCTTCGAGCACTTCGACACCGAGCCTCTGAGGCTGAGGTTACCAGTTAATTCTATGGCATCATTCTCTATGTGGATGATGAAGTCATTGCTTCCAAGAGTGGAAATATCTTTTCTCTTTCACCAGACAAGTTGGCAGTGAATGAAATTGATCGGAGGAGCACTGATGACATTCACACTCCATAATGTTCTTGAATACAAGTATTCTCTGTCAGAATGCTCCAGTCTTTATTTTATTTCTCTTTCTCCTCGTCTGTTGTCATCCCTTTCTGTTTCACCTCCCTTCCTCATCTTCCAACCACTCAACAGACTACCGCGACAGTATGGCTCTCATCCAGTTCTCCAAGTCACCTCTAACATACTCAACAGCACGATTAAGTGCAGACCTTAATATGCCGTCTCACAAGGCGGAGAATCGCAAGGTTCACTCGATGTATCCAGATCACCATTCCTCTGTCGTCGAGCTTCTCAAGCCCTTTGGCATCGAAATGGAGTTTCACCCCGTCGACACCAATGAAACTCCCTGCGGAAACCGCATGCTCATGAAACATACCAACATCATGGGCGTTTTTTCCTGTTATAACAAATCCTGCTCTTCCCACGGCTGGGCCAGCAAGATGGTTGCAGCCACTATCCGCATGTATTGCAGGGCCGGGAAGGGCGTAATCAAGCATAGGAAAGGTGAAGGGGGAGCTGACAAGCCGGGCCTCTACAATGTCCGCGTTTACCACCAGCGCTGCAAGAAATGCAACTTTCTCAGCAGCCCGAAGCTGGACGAGACCTATGCGGAACGCGTTGCGTATTATCTAAAAATGTGGCATGGGGTTACGGTTGAGCGGCCCGTTTACGTTAGGAAGAGCAAGGCGCCACATGCTAGGCAATTTTGTGAAGGGTGCAAGGCAGGCGTTTGCCGGTACTCGACGAGTCTGGATGGTGTCTCCGATTGAGGCAGAAATCCCAGATGGGTTTGAGAGAATGTTGTTGACTACTCGTATTTGGTATGATGCTTGTGATGCGTCGGCGGTATCAGACTCTTTATGGTGAAGCGGATGGTACCAATGGTCTCTGTCTGCGTCGTGCTTGCTCCTTAATTCGCAATTCCATTTTTTTCTCTGCATAGGAAGTTGTGGAACCTGATCCTGAACTCGGCAATGATTAATGGCAGCCTGAGATCTCCTTGAGAGTCAATAAAGAGTTTGTGCTACTGATACCGTCCGCCGATATAGGTGACTGCAACACTGCTTTCTCGAAACTGTCTCCATTCCATCCACTCTCAATACTCTCGCTATTTAATCTGTCATTCTGCCCGCAACTGCTCACGTAGGCCTGCGGTGTCCCCTACAGATACATTCAAGAAACTGTACTTAGGTATATTATTCCCGTGGTTTATTTACCCGTCATTCTATCGGCAAGCTTTTGCTCGCTTCAGGATACCCTTGGTATAGTCCAATTCATGGAACATTAAGTGCCTTACCACGCGGTTCTGTCCATTTAATTATTCTGGTCGTTCTGGATTTGCTTATATTTCACCCAACTGATCTGAAAGGAGCGGAGTAAGTATACTCCTTTTTCTGTACGTCGTGCTGTCTTCCTTCGCATACCTTCTGTCGTCCACCCTATGAGTTTATTATACGACGAAAAATAGGGTGAGACGTCCTATAATGAGACTTCTGACAGGCTTGATATACAAGTGATTCGCTAATGTACTGAATGGTGAAATATGACTGCCTTAAGGGTGGGCGAACCACCAAGCCCGGGGTTGATATCCGCCGTGGCCCTGAATGTTGGTAATTTCTCTTTTATAATGCTTTGTTTCGATTATGGTTGATTAATCATTGAGTGCTTCTATTAGCTGCTTCCTGGTGCTGGTGTTCTTGATGTACTTTTGTTGCTTGCTAAATGCCAATGGTAAGTATCCAAGCCCTAATCCCAAACCCTGAGAATATCAGTTCAAGTACAGCCGTAGAATTCTAGTTTGGACAATATCAAACTTTCTACTCTGAAAACTAGTACATACGACCATAGGGTGTGGAAAACAGGGCTTCCCGTCCGCTCAGCCGTACTTGAGCCACTATTATCAACGCGGATAAAAGTGCAACAAGCCCTGAGTGCGCTGCTGCTTTTAGGGGTGAGAGACACTAAGACTAGGGTGAGTGCAGGTGATATGGGTGAGAGCAAGGTGAGAATATCACCCACCTGAGTGAGTGGGGGGTGAGAAGGGTGAGAAGAGTGAGAACCAAAATTTCGGCCACACTATGAGTCCTCCAAACTTAAGATTAATAGCGAGGGCTTCGTCGACTTTTATCTGATTCCTTTTAACTGTATGCCAGTTACGTTTATGTTTATCTTATTTACATTTCCCCCATCTCAGAACTCACGTGACATGATGGCCTTGTCCAAACTGGATTTGAAACACAAGAAGCTTGAACTGCTTCAGAAGTTGGCAGAATCACGTGGATTTACAGAAGATTACCAACAGAACCTGATAAACAAGGAGAATATTGTCAGTCACAAGAAAAGGTCCCTGGCTACTGACGAAAGGTATGAGCGTGCTGTTGACAACTGGAGAATGTAAACCTCGTCCGCCCTAAGTTGAGGATGGAGATATTGATTACTATGGTAAAACAGATGGATGCTATCAAGAAACCAACCTGAAGATCTGTATTTTAAGGAGGGCGACCCCTATCCTCCTATCCAAATCCTCAAGCTCTTTTCAGAGAGCTATATTGTGCTTCATGAGGGCCCTTTGCCAAGTCAGCACAGTGTTTTGCAGAACCTTTCCTGTTTTATTAGCGAATAGGAAAGGGTAAGGTCAATGAAGCTACCAGATACCTTCAAGGACGATGCTTATAATATTTGTTTACTGTTTGCCCCTTGTACTTGATATCTTATTAATGGCTGGCAGCATATCAAAACGAACTTACTCCCAAGTACGGGCTTGGAAACACAGAGAAAAGTTTCCTGTAACAAGAGTGGATCTCGATATTCTCATTAAGCACCTTTATGAGGATGATTATCATAGCTATGTCCATGAACGTTGTCGCTTTCAACAGGCCTTTGGTGTAACGGGCATAGGCAGTATTATTTTCAACTGGCTGTCCTGTATAAACGAGTATCACAAGCTTAGAGAAGGAAACAAAAGATAGAAGCGCAGATATCTTCCTCCTCCCTTTATCAACCTTTCTGACTTCCCGGACCTGTATGCCGACGGATCCCTTTTCCAAAGTTATGAGGACGGATCTCCTTTTCTAAGCTTCGAGGCCGCAATTTCCGAAGCTGTACACTGATGTTGCAGAAACCTTATTTAGAACCAGGTTGAGGGCATGGCCGACAACCAAGATCCAGGCCATAGCTGACAAGTTAAGGCTGATAGGAGAACTTGTATTGAAGACAGAACAACTAATATAATAGTAAACCTAAATATTAGTAGAGCTGTGATATATCATAGAAATGTCTATATAGACTAGTATAGTACCTGATAGAACTAAACTATATTAGTGCTTGGTGGTTGGAACAGTCTTACAGCCCAGTTTAATTGCAAAAGATGCAACTAACTATAGTAGTAGTGTTTGGTGACTTGGTTATTATTATAATTCCAGAAGTATTAAATAAACCAGCACCATGCAGCCTATTCAATGCTGTCAGGAATAAGATAGAGTTCCTGTACAAGTGCAAAATCAGAGCAATATTTAATAAGATGCATATAAGACTGGACAAATCCTAATGCAGTTAGTTGCTTGTTGGGACTTAAATCTGTATTAGAAGGATTTTCAAATCTGGAGATAGGCAAGTCATCCAGAAATAATGGTTAAGCAGATATTCTGGGAGCAGTTTAATATAGACTTTATTATAGAGCCAGACAAGGTGTAGCTGGGAATTCTTAAGCAGCATGATTTTGCGCCTTTTAGCTTTCTGCTGATAAAGTAGATTAATACTTCCTCCAGACTTTCTGGCTACAAGCCAGAGGTTTAGATAGAGCTCATCTAAGTTGTTGTTATATATTGGGCCTAAGCTTGCACCATGGACCGCTGCCTACTAGTACGTTAATGCCTTGGGCATCCGAGATGATGCTGGGATGTGTGTAGAAGTGAGCCCCAGAAGGCCACCGGGAGTGCCCATCGTTAGGTCTTCAAAAGGGACGCGCTGGTCTAATAGCGACATTTGGAAGCAAATGTTTAGCGTAAACGTTGAACCTCTACTATCTATAGACCATTGCTTGCGCTGGGCAAGCCCAGCGCACACGTTCTGCCCTCCTGCTGGAAAAGCTGGCTGGCATTCGAGGCGAGCAGAGAAAACTGGACAAGTCTAACACATACGCCGGCCGGCAAGTTGGCGTCAATTTCATTACTACATGGACCATCGGCAGTACCCTGTCGCATTCTGGTTTTTACGTAGGCGAGTAGGGAGTATTCGGATTCGGCTTAAGAGGTGTGCAACCACGCTGTGCGTATAGTATGCGATGCCCAGCCCCTCCCCCCTGCTAGTATATATATAGGTACAAACATTACCCCACCAACTGAAAGAAAAACATTGCAATGAATCACAGCACAGCAATGCAAACATAATACCCAAGCCACAACGAGGAACAAGCTGACCCGCCAACACCTGGATTCCACCGCAGAAAGTTGACAAGTGTAATGCCCGCCTTGGAGGCAATCGTTCCGCACTGGTCTCCCGAGACAACCTTGTGGAACTTCTTGCACGACGTCGTCATGCCCGGTTGGATAGGCGTGGGCGTAGCCACCCCATTGCCCTGCGTTGTGGTGGTTCTCGTAGTCGTAGCCGTCCGTGTGGTTGTTTTCGTCGTTGTAGTGGGAGACACACCTACGATGGACACGCAGACGTAGTACTCGGCCCACAAGCCCGTGCAGCTGGTCCCGAGATTCGTGTTCCACGCGTAAAGCTGCGCAAGGCTTATTCCCTTGCTGCTGGCTATCGCGGCACACCCGTCACCTGATCTCACTAGGTAGAAAGCATCGCAGTTCGCCACCATCCCGGGGAGTGTTGGGGTTGGCGTGGCGATCCCGTTACCCGCGCTTGTGGTTGTCGTAGTCATTGTCGCCGTAGCACCCACTCGCGAGACACAGACAAAGTACCCGAGCCACAGCGAGGTGCAGCCCGTCCCGACGCCGGAGTTCCACGCTGTAAACTGCGAGACCGAGATGCCTGCACTCTGGGCGATGTTCGCGCACGTGTCGCCAGATTTCACTTCATGGAACGCGTTGCAGTCCGCGATCATGCCTGGCTGCGTAGGCGTTGGGGTTGGGATCCCGTTACCCGGCGGAGAGGTAGTAGTCGTAGCTGTGGTGGTCGTAGGTGCAGACCATCCCTCGATGCCTGTGCAGAGCTAGATATGCTCGTTAGCAACGTATGTCTTCTTCCGCGTACGGGGACGCATGGAAGTTTCTTACATATGTCTCAACCCACAGGTTCTGGCACTGACTCCCAATAGCAGGATTCCACTCCACCAGCTTCGCCAACGACAGACCGGGGTATTTTTCAAGGTACACGCTGCAGGTATCACCGTCCTGGACAAGGTCCCAGCGGTTGCACGTCTCGACCTGACCCGACTGGGTGGGGCCAGGGGCGTTTCCGGTCTTGGTGGTAGTAGTCGTCGTTATGGGGACAGCCGTAGTTGTCAGAGAAGTACTAGTCGTAGGCACGGGCTCTCCCCACGCCTCTACACAGTAGGACTTTCCTGTCTCTAACCCGCCGCAACCAGCAGTAATGGATGGATTCTAGAGAGGTGTTAGGCCAATCGAAGGCCCCCATATCGGTGGAGGGGAGCACCCACCCAGCGCCTAAAGTCATCGAGGGAGATAATCCAGTCGGAGAGGATGTCCGAGCACGAGCTTGACCCATCATTGTCAATCCACCACGTACAGTACGGAGTGGTATTGGGGTCAAACGGCAGCTGCGGCGTGTCGACTCGACGCGAGTAACCGCGGACCGCGAGCGAGGTCTTTGCCAGGCTCAGGGCCAGTGTCAAGAGGAAGACAGGGTTCGGTACCATTATTGCTTTGGAATAACTGAGCCACGACGGGAAGAAGAGGTCTTGGATTGTATCAGTTGATTGCTCTCTCCGGCCACTCCTTGATCCGATCACCCAAGGAGCTTTTTATACCAATTTCTGGAGATATCACATTTAGGACAACTTATTACAGCACCCGGCCGACACCGCCGACAAGTCAGATTGACTTACAAGGTGGCGATCCTTCGATGGCAGCTCTCATGCATGTCTCAGATGGGGGGCGTAACATTCAGAAGCGCAGTCCCATCAGGACCTGCCCTGTGTCTCCTCCGGTTAGTCCGAGAAGTCCCAAGGGGTTTGCATGCAGTTCTAGGATATAATGCCTACACTGGCACGAGGCTAGTAAAGACCAGCGAATCAGGCTCGCAAACCTGGAAGACTTGTTGGTTGCCGAGAGTGTGCGGCGCAGACCCTGACTGCAGGTGCGCGCCGCCAGACGTGCCTGCGTTCGGATCGAGCTAGCTATCCACCATGGAAGCGCCACACTCGCGTGGGTGCCCAAAAAAAATCCCGTTTCTGTCCAACTGCAAGGGCCTAAGTGTGTAGAGACTCCTGGCCGTTCCCTTGCCCGCGGAGTCTTCTGACCTCAATCCAGCAGAACAGAGCAGCGGGGTGATCAGGGGTTCTCCTCACATTGAAGTAAACCTATCAGCATACATTGCATCAGTTTACCCTGAATCTATACCCATTCACACATTAGACATGAACACTACCATAAGAAACAGTGATGCCGTCGGAGGAATGTTCGTGCCCAAGCCTGGAGAATGCATCAGATCTATGCACAACGGCTCGGCTCGCCTGTGATCCGCGCAGTTCCCAGATCCACCCTTCTTAGGGACGCCGATAATCGCAACAGTGGAGAAAATTAGCCTGAAGTTCTAACAGCAGCCACAAATACTTTCGCCGCGAGCACAATCACCAGCCAGCGGCAGAAATTGGCTATCCTTCAGGTCGAGTCACTGGGTTCATTATCCTAAACAGGAGAAACTGCGTGCAGCCGAGACCAAGGATGCGCCGAGGCAGTATCTACCCCGGTCAGTACCTGCGAAGCAACGGGATAAACAAGAATGGGTGAGTTGAGACAGCCCACTAACGGAGATTACTCTACAATCCTCTGTTAAGCTTTCCTCCGCACTCAGAACGGGTGAACCCCTGCATTTGCCATATCTGGTGGCCGAGGTTGCTTCCATAATGAAGGTGCACGTTAAAGAAGAAATTTAGGAAACCCAGATCCAGGGGAGCATTTATTGATATGAACTTTAGACTGTTTGCAAAAATCTGTAAAGCTAGTATGAGAGCGTCTGCGGTCTCATTGTCGGCCAAACAAAATTAATCATATTACTCCTGTCACTAGACCAAAAAAAGGCGAAGTTTTTGGTTCCACCTACATTGCCATGGGAAGAACTCAGATCCCTCGCTTGCCCCTGGGCATTGAGAGCCTGACCCAGCCCCACAAAGTCTTATTGCACGAAGAACGGACTGGGCCAGACCTGTTGCAGCACAGCACGCCTGCATTTGCAGGCAGGGTTCGGAACGGCCCTACAAACACCGAGCAGTGATTGGCGGATCGCGAGATTGTCAGGATCGCCAAGCCCAGATGGTGGAAATCTGTGGGTTATGGAGGTGTGGTTACTAGCGTCAATCTGGTTATGTAATCAATATCTGTAACGAACGATTATATTGAAGGTCCTGATCTCTCAACTACGATCTATATAGGCAATTTATAGCTTCTCAAGAGCTTCAGAGAAGAAGATTCTCGATAACTGTAGATAGTTCAGTTCATATAGATAGTTGTAGTCCGCCTATGGCGGTGCGATCGCATCATATGATTGGACGAGCAAGGTGCTGGATATTGATTAGTAAGGAGGAGCGTTCGCCGGTTGACAAAATTGGAGCGAAACCAGTACCCCGGCTGACCTGTAACCACAAATCGTACCCCAAGCCGCGAGCTTCTCTCAGTTATATCAACATTGCATTGCGGCACAGCACTGCATACATTACCACCGCTAAGCAGGGTTTATTCGAAGCTGATGGCCCAGTCCGGAATGAGCGGACCGGTCAACACAAGGGCTCGACTCACACGAGGGCGATGGGTAGTCATACCTCGGCCATTCAGTGGGATGAGTCGCCACTTCCGAGAGTCCTAAAGATCAAGGGGGGAAAATCTCTACCTGTTTGCAAAGGAGCGGTAGAAAACAGGTCTGTTTTGTTTGGAGCGGTAATACGGAATAAAAATAGTAGAAAGCAACATGAGCTCAAAGTTCACTTCTGGCCGAGGGCATCCTCCAATAGCTTCACCATCTCCCAGTGCTTGGCCTGCTCTGCTCTATCTCTCGGGGTGTAGCCGTCCAGGTCCACGAGATCAGGGCGCGCTCCATGCTGTAGAAGGACATGTGCACATTCCAGTGCCCCGCGGCCACCGCGATATGCGGTATAGCCCAGCGCAGTCCAACCAAAGTCATCTACACGGTCAATCTCGATTCCAGGATGAGCAAGCAGGACTTCCATGCAATGAGGGGATTTGGTTGTCATCAGGGGAGTTTCCCCGGTGACTGTGGCCCGGTTGACATCGATGCCATCCTGTGCGAGTAGGAGCTTGACGAATTTGGTGTCCTTATAGCCTGCGGCGGCGCTGTGTAAGGGAGTCCAGCCATTACCCCAGGCAGCATTGACATCGAGGCGACCGCACTCGAGCAAATCGCGTACTATGTCCTCTCGCTCTTCCTGTATAGCCAGGTGAATGGCAGTCTGGCCAGTCGAGTCCAGAAATGTCAGGTCAGTTGCTGGGTGCTTGATAAACAAAGAGATGATATCGTATCTCCCCCAGCCGTGCCAAAGAGCGTGCATGAACGGTGTGACTTGGTAGGCATCTCGGCCTTCGCCTTCTGTCAGTTGGTGGTTGACATCGACGGATGGCTGTTCAAGCAGCAGCGCAGTCGCCGGGACGTTTTTCCCATAGACAGCATACCACAATGCTGTTGCTCCAACACCATCAACCATGTTGAGTCCTTCAGGATCCTTCTCCAACAGTCGCTGCATGAATGGAATATTGCCCGCAAACGCCGCCTCCATCAAGGGAGTTTGGCCATCTCGATTCTGGGGATGGAGGATGTCACCTTGGCTGCAATCTAGAATGGTTGGAAAATATGGAGTGCTGGCACCAGGATGTGTTAAGTCCCCAGCAGTGGTGCTCGCTCGAGCCTGGAGGTGGAGAATGGTGTTGCCATTCTCGTCTGTGCTGGCAAACTGTTGGAGGTTGAAAAGACCAGCGATTGTGGGAAATACTTGTAGCAGGGAGATCTGATCCAGAGGCTTGAGATGAACTGCGATGCGAAGAAGGACTTTAGTGGGCAGAACAGGGGCTCCGGTGGGATGCATTGTGGTTAGATGCAAGAGGACAGATGGTTGGAAGAGAAGCGCCTGGAGGGGCAATACATCCTTTGGACGATCGGTTGCGATCAGCAACGTAAGCAAAAAAAAAGGCCTTGGCACTATCTACAGCTTTCACACTACTTGCAGTTCTTGATCCGATTGCTCGAATGCGCCCAACTCGTGATAGCCCTCCGATGCAACCGGTTGTCCTGCGTCTGGCGCATTAGGCTGATGGCCGCATCGTAGTCCGCGATCAACTGCGCCCGGCCACCGGGGTAGCCCTGCTCGTACATGACGATCGTGCCTCCCCTATCAGGCTGCATCGCCCCCTGCATTTTGGCGAACTCCTCGTAGTCTGTCATGGGCGTCCTCGCAATTTGTCGACCGAAGTATAGCGGCCGCCTCATCTGCTTGATCACAAACTCATTGAGGTCCTTCCGCCGCAAGCCCACCACCAGCTTCACGGCCCGCTCGCCCTCCATATTCCAGTTCTTGAATAGCCTCTTCTGATCGGGATTGAGGCCATTTCCTCCAAGCTGCGCCTCAATCGCCCTCCTGGCGGCCACCTGCCAGTCGCCCAGCTCCCGCGCCGCACGGTAGTACTCGCTCGCCGTGGTGCTAAACCCGGGAAGCACCTTGGAAGCATCCCAATACCCATTATAGTACACGCCCTTCTTCTTCCCCTTGCGGTTCTTCTCATCGACGCCTTCCACAACCAAGGCCATCGCCTCCGCTACAGTTCTTTCGCCTTTACTCCAAATGTCGTCCGCAGCGGCTGCGCTCCACGACGGCCAGCTCATTTTGGCCGGGTCGGGTTTCGTGTTGTGCTGGTTTGTCGGCGCCCAGATGTACTCGCAGAGCTCACGCAGAGTGCACCGGTTGGGTTGCCCTCGGAGCCCTGTCCGTGAGCCGACGCAGCCCGTGGCGATCCCGCCGTCCTTTCCGGGGTCGTCGAAGATTTCCTCTTGCATGTAGATACTAAAGATGAAGGCTCTGTCTGGATCAGACACGTATTTTGTCAAGGGGCGTTCGATCCAGAGCATGACACGTACCGTTCAGCAGAGCCACGAATACCCGTGGCAGCGATACTCGCGCAAAAAGAGAAAAGGAGGTAAACTATGGCCAGCCTCATTTTGCACGATGGGCGAGAGAAGGACAGGATCCGCGAAGTAGGGGAATGATCTTGCTTGGGGATGGGAAAAAGGTTCTGGTTGCGGATAGAAATACATCTTACAAGGGGCCTAGCATTGGTCTAGAGAATTGGGACATTGGAATCAGAAACTCAGCAGAGGAAATTTTGCTCTACAGTCTACAATAGCCCTAGGCCATTGAGGTAGCTGCCGCCAAGACAGTCTGTTGGTGAGAATTTTATATAACCCCTGCATCCTTAGTGTCCGGATTGCTCTCTGTAGCGTAGTTTTGCCTTGTTTGGGGACGGAGCACGCCGCTGGGATGTCTCACTTTTTCATGTAGCGTCGGGTTGCGAGGCTAGGATTCTCTCGGGGGTTCCGTAGGTATTTGTCACTTCATTGTCTGGTCACCGAGCGAGCTGTTAGATCTGGTTCACAGCGTCTGGTGGGGGCGGTGCCTCCATCAGCAGCGTTTTTTTCCATCTTGAAAGGTGGTAGTACCTTATAAACCAGTCTCTGGGCTCTCTGGAACAACCCAATCCGGCAGAGGAGGAGGCATCTTTCTACCTCCTCTTTTATTCTTTCCTTTCATCCTATTATCCCGCTCGCCGGCGCTCGCAGTTTGCTGCCATCTCTCGTTTCTCAGCATGTCCCGACTACACCTCGGATGGGTAGCCTTCCTGTGGACACTTCTCCCCTCATTTTCCAACGCTGGGCAAGATGTCGAGGGGAACAAGATCCTCCGCCTGGGCGACGCCGTACCCATCGACAGCCCCGGAACCTACTATACCGACCTCCACCCCTGCCCTGCAGCATGCGGCTACAACAAGCCCGATAGCTGGACGGTCTACTCTGCCGTCGAGCGGCTAACACACTGCCCGGAGACAATGCTCTTCGACCTCGCAATCAAGACTCCGGTCGATGCATCAGACGCCTTCGTCAAGATCCGCGCGTGCACTGCGGGACTGCCGGACAATGCGAATACCACCGCCAATGCCCTGTATCTGGCAATCGCGGAAGACGAACACGGGCTGACTACAAAGAGAAAGCGTAATGTGGGTGAGTGTCTGTCGGACTCTGCGGATGAGGTAAAACTGTCGGTGCAGTTTGGACAACAAGGCGGACGGACGAGTCAGGTTGACACCGCCGTTGCGGCTCTCGAGCACCTTGAGCGGTTCATGGGGGATGATTCGAACTGTGATACGCCAGTGCTTCTGGCCTACACCAACGGTACCGTTGCCGGTATGTACCTCGGCCCTGGCTTTGGAAGGGACACGGCCACCTCCGTGCTCGGGCGCCTCCAAAAGCAGGTCCGAGAGAATGGAGTGGCTGAGACGACCCTGGTGCAGCTTTGCGGGGTGAATCGCAATGCACACCATGTCCTCGGGGTCGCTGTTGAAACCACCGCGAACGTCGCGGCAGTGCAGAAGTTCTTGAGCACGTGGTCGAATGCTGAATGTGTGGCCGATCTTGATGAGATGACCGAGTGGGACAATATCTCGCTCTCAGAGCTCGATCAAGGCCTCGGGCGGAGTTCGCGTTCCAGCAGTGAGAGGTGGGCACCATCTGAGGCTGACCGGACCCCTCTGCAGCCTCGAGCAGAATGCACGGTGGAAAAGGCCATCGCCGGTGACAACTGTGATACGCTCGCCGCTCGGTGCGGGATCACCAAGCCCGATCTCATCAAGTATAATGGTAGCGCAGATCTCTGCCTGCCAGGGCGGATACTGGCCGGTCAGCGGTTGTGCTGCAACCGTGGGACACTGCCTGATATCCGGCCCAAGCCGAACGAGGACGGGTCCTGCTTCTCGTACACAGTGCAGCCGGGCGATGACTGCACGACGCTGGCGCTTACCTACGGCCTCACGAACACGGTTCTCGAGCGGTTCAACAACAAGACTACCTGGGGGTGGAACGGATGCCGGAACCTCAACCACGGAATCAATATTTGTCTGAGCAACGGCGATCCGCCCATGCCGGCCCCGGTGGCCAATGCAGTCTGCGGACCAACCAAGGTAGGCACTGAGCGTCCTACCGACGGGACACCGCTCCAAGACTTGAACCCCTGCCCCCTGAATGTATGCTGCAACATCTGGGGCCAGTGCGGTATCAACGAACAATTCTGCATTGAGAAGCGAGGGCCCGCCGAGAACCCAGGCACCTCGCCCGCCAACACCAACGGCTGCATCTCGAGCTGCGGTGTCGACATTCACAATACCGACGGCGACATTGTCGTTCCCTACGGGCGCGTCGGCTACTACGAGAGCTGGAACTTCAACCGCAAGTGTCTGTGGCTGCGCGCGGCGAACGCAAACACCAATCTGGCCTACACACATATTCACTGGGCGTTTGTAGAGGTCGACCCGTCGGACTGGACCGTGAAGATTGCTGATCCGTACAATCAATGGGAAGACTTCAAGGCACTGGACGATGTGCGGAGGATTGTCTCCTTTGGAGGCTGGGGCTATTCGACCGAGCCGGAGACGTACGATATACTTCGTCAGGCGATGAGTCCGCCGAATCGCAAGGCCTTTGCGACAAACGTTGCTGCGTTCGTCACAGAGCATGAACTAGACGGTGTAGACTTTGACTGGGAATATCCAGGGGTATGTCTCTTCCCATCAAATGAGCTCTGTTGCTGACTACGCGCGTTCAGGCCGTGGATATACCTGGAACCCCACCGGGCCTTGAAACGGATGGTCCGAACTACTACAAATTTTTAATCGTGATGCGCGGGCAGCTGGCCGAGGGAATCTCTTTATCAATTGCTGCGCCGGCTTCGTACTGGTATCTCAAGGCCTTCCCTATTGACCTGATGGCTAAGGAGCTGGATTATATTGTGTTCATGACCTATGATCTTCATGGTGAGTCACCCTCTACCGGAGATTCCCTCTGGCAACTGACGTCAGACAGGCCAATGGGATGCCGGCAACCAGTATGCAACAGAAGGTTGCCCGACAGGGAATTGTCTGCGAAGTCACGGTGGGCCATCTTATTGTTTCCAAAGCTACCAGTGCGTGTGACTGACATGCTAGCTATACATAGTCAATCTTACTGAGACAACCTACGCTCTGTCCATGAGTAAGCTGCCCTACGTATCACTTCCCTTTCCCATGCTTAATCATGCTTGCGGGGCCGCTTATCCCTGTACAAGATTAATATTTTTGCTAACGCGAGGCGCAGTTACAAAAGCAGGAGTTCATACAAACAAAATCTATGTAGGGGAGTCCAGCTACGGGCGGTCGTTCCTAATGAGTGAGGAAGGATGCACGGGGCCTGACTGCTTCTTCGAAGGGGACCGGCTCAACTCTCCAGCAGCCAAGGGCGTCTGTACAGACACCGGGGGCTACATCTCCAATGCCGAGATTGACCAGATTGCGTTCCTCGGCGACAATGTGCAAACCTGGCACGATGGGGCCTCGAACTCGGATATCATGGTGTAATAATGGTACGTACCCACAGGCTTGGTGTGCAACAACGGATCTTCTGCTGATAAAGCTCAGACACTCAGTGGGTGGCATATATGTCCCCGACAACAAAAAGGACCAGGCGCATTCACTGGAGGGGCTATAATTTTGCGGGGACGATTGATTGGGCTGTGGACCTGCAGTCGTATACGGATGACGAGTACTACGACTACAAAACGGGAGAGGGGGGCGAGGATCTTCTACCCCCGTTGCCCGATGACCCAGAATGCACTGCCACATATGATGGTTTAGAAGGCATCGAAAAGGACTTTGGTCGCATCCATGAGCTCTGCATCGGTCAATATATCCTCGAAGCCCTCCAGAAGAACTTCACCGCGTCGCTAACCGCGTACGACGCGTTGATGGAAGATGGCTACGACGGCAAGTTCAAAGCCTACGCCAAAGCCGTGGTCTCCGCGTCCAACAAGGTCGTCGAGGACTTTATGTACAAGAACGGCGAGAACTACTTTAGCTGCATTGTCACGGAGACGATCGAGTGCTGTGAGTTGTGCGAGGACTCCTATGCCACCAACCACCCAGAGATCAACTGCCGGTACTGCGAGGAGTACGATTGCGTGCCAGAGGGTAACTGCGACAACCCCGAGGTTCACTGCGATCCCCCCGAGTACCGGTACCGGAACATGACGCAACCGTGCCCGCCGGACTATTCGATGCGCGGGCAGTCGCCGCCGTCCGACGGGCGGTATACGCAGTCTGTGTACTGGACACTCGAGGACCCCGACGCGTTCTGGGCAGACCTCTTCACTGAGACGGGCGTGGCGCAAGAGGATATCAAGTGGAAGGACGTGAACCATTTCCCCTGCTACCCAACCGAAAAGCACTGCGCGGACAGGCAATGGGACTACAACTTCCCGGTTCCGACCGAATACGACGCCGAAGATGTGATCAACCCCAAGGACGTCGTCTCCGAAGCGTACGATAAGCTCAAAGCCCTAGGGCCGGAACTCACAGACGTCGTTGAGAAGGCGAAGAACGACGAGTAATCTGGCGATATCAACGAGCTAATCGACGCCGTTTCCATGCCCGTGCTCATGGTCTCCGACGCAATCGAAAACATGCAGTCCATTGTCGAGATCGCCGAGGAGATTGAAGAGGCAAAGGCCAAGTCTATCTTGTTCGCCTTCCTCAGCGCCATCTTCTTCTTTGTCCCCGTCGTGGGCGAGGTCATGGGCGCCGTCAGCTCCCTCGCGAATATCGGCCGCATTGTCTCGCTCCTGGGTGCCGCGGGCAATGTGGCCCTCGACGTCTATACAATCCTCGACGATCCTGAAAATGCTCCTCTGGCTATCTTTAGCTTAATCCTGACGCCGCTGGCGCTTATGGATGTTGTCAAGGTTGGCCAGGCTGCCAAAGCGCGCAGAGGGATGCCCGCCGCGGATGTTGCAAAATTGGGCGATAGGCTTTCTGGGAGGTTGAATCTTATTTCGAAGCTCAAGGATAGGTGTACAATCTAGACAGGCATCGCTAGTGGGATTTGCACCATCAGTGAGCTGACCACATGAACAGCGGGGTGCTAATGCATATTCATGAACGGCATATATATATGATACGAATATATCATGTTGAGCCTCATGTCACGTGTCACGTGAACTGTATGGCATGATCTCTGGCCCCTGGCCTGATCCCTCGAGGAGTTGTACATTGAAGAAAAAGAGAACTATCGTCATCAAGATAGAGAATCAATCGTCATATGGCATCCTATCCTTAGTAGGCTACGTTCGTGTAGTTGATGCAGCTTCCTTCTGCCCTTTCCCCTTTGAGCATTCATAACAGTAACGATACCTATCAGAACACAGGTTCACTATGTTTTTCTCAAAATCTTACGCGATCATAAATCTGTTTCTGAGTTGTGGGTAGTATTTTTTTTCTTAGAAGTAAGTCTTTTAGACTTAGAAACCACTAATGCCCAGTCCACACGTGTCAGCCACCAGATTAAGGGATTAAGGTAGTCTCCTGGGTGTTATTACCCCTCCATTCACCCCATCGCTTTATCTCCCACCCACCTCTGTTATATCATTTCTCCAGACTTAACAGCATGGCACATACCACAGGCCAAGCAAAGGAGGCCCGTCGAAAGCATCGCTGCAAACCCCGGAAGCCAGAATTCCCCATCGAGCGCATGGTGACCACCATCAACGGGCTCTGGATCTATGGCTGGCCGTCTAAAGGAGGCCTGATTGTGCTTTCCCACCCTACAAGAGTTGATTTTGATTATCTGGGCTGGGACTACCTCAATCCACACAGGAAGCGGGACCAGGACCAAGATGCCGAGGACGAAGTCTGCAAGATGCTCCTCCGCCTTGGAGCAACCTGGTACGACAGTCGATCACGCTACAATCTCATCGCGGCCGTTGCCCAGAATGTCACCAGCGCTCGAAATCTGTTTCTTTATGACGAGGTCCCCGCCGCGACAGCAGTGGAATCGCTCTGGGTGCGCGTGGGATGGCCCAGTACGGGCGGGTTATGGGTGGCCGAATTCATCCACGGCGCGTTCGAAGACGTCGTGGATGACCTGGTTGAGTGGGATGAGCAGGATGGCCATTATGGGAATGCCGCCGGCCAGATCGTTCTTGCAAAGGATATGGATGAGAGATGTGAGATTCTGAAGCGGCTTGGGGGCAGATTCTATGCCAGTCTGGATGATTATCATGGGAAAGGGTGCTTGAAGATGTGGGAGCACAAGACTACTGGTGAGGTTGGGCCGCTTGTTCGTACGAGATATGTTGAGCGGTAGTTCGGCCAGACAGCTCACCGGGCTAGGTAGATCCTCTCAGCCTACATTTGGCTGGCAGGAGCTGAGAGTGACAGTAACTGTAAGAAGGTAGAATATCTGTCTTCCTATCTAGTATCTCTGTTACGGTTCGAGGAGGGTCGATCTTTAGGAATATTTATGTATTTCACGAGCGACTGAGTCAACACCATCGAGTGAATCACCACCCGCTCATCCCTTCTAATAGGCCAAATACTAGAGCCTTCATCAACCAAACAATTGCATTTCTATCTAAGATTAATCTTCTGCCGTCTCTTGATAGGAAAAGGGGTCACTAGTCCCTCAGAAACGGCAATCGGATAGCCATCGCATATCAAAGGGAGAAACCTTATAAAGTCCTCTTCCAGCAGCAGCTCCTTCGAAGAAGCGTAGATTTTGGACTACGGGCCGAAAACACATTGTAAGCAACTTTTGTAATTGAAATAGCGATAATAATTCATTATTGGGGGTTAAGAACCAGCCCATATAACGTATCCCGTAAGCGAGCCGCCACTGTAAGCGAGCCGCCACCTCACACTCTTCTATCTAAACATCATGGCCCTCATTGAAAGCACTTACTACCCGTCCCCCGACACTCCAATCAATCAGCTCGGGATCAAGCCAGATTTTTCCCGCGAGCCGCGTGGCATGGTAGTAGGATTATAATGCGGCAAGTTTCGCCGGAGAGTCCTGAGATCTTCGACTTCATCATCAACCTATCATGCCTGTGGCGGGGACGGTAGAGGAGTGCCGTGCATCCTAGTTGAAGAATACCTCATGGACAACAAGGAAGTTCTAGGAATTTAGGATACACTGATGAAAGTGAAATCACTGTCCACGGCCGTAAGGCCTACCTACGTTTACTGTTGTCGAAGCCCTCTAATATATTCTGACTCTGCTGTGAACGATTTAGTCCTCTACACCACGTATCTCAATATCGGCGTCGATGGCCTGCAAGCCCTCAAACACTACAACTTTCAAAGCAAGACGTGAGGCAAGGTACATCATCAGGTAATAAAGACTTGATCTTTCCCCTTTGCTCCTCGAAACAGAATTCCTACTACTCATCAAGGCTCACTTCTCTATCCTCAAACATCTCCTGCAAAGCGGCTCCGGCATTGTCCATGCCACTCATGAACCCTCGACCTGCACCCTCACCGTACACGTTGACCGCACCAAATTTCAGTCCCATGGAAAGCCAGCGCTAGCGGACTATCTCTGCCGCCTTCACATCTGGCGCTGCACAGCTGACGTTTCTACCTGCAAGGAGTATTATGAACGTCTATATGTGGTCGACGGCATATACGAGGAGTGGAGACAAATTGTATGTCCCAACCCGAAACCGAGGTGAAAATTCGTGCAGCCGAATACAGTAGTTAGAGAAGATAATGTGGAGGTGAAACTGTACGAGGCGGCTAATGAGGGACTTATAAAGTCGTGGATGTAAAGGGGTGTTTAAGTGACGAAATAGAGTAGGCAGAGGTCTCATTTCTGGAAATAAGCTTGGGAATCAGCAATCGAACAAGACGTCGACGGAACTCCTCTATCATTGGCTGCAGCACAGGGGAGTGAGAGAGCTGTTAAGCTGCTTTTAGTGACTTAAAAAGTGGATTGGAGTTCGAAGACTTCGCATCTGGTCGAATTCCTTTATCATAGGTTTCCTTGAGGCAGTTGTTCAACTGCTTCTTGGACTAGAGAGGTGGATGTGGAGTCTAGAGACTCTGTGTCTAGTGGAAATCCCTTATTGTCGGCTGCAAAGCATGGACATGAGGGTGTTGTCGAGTTACTCCACTAGTCACTGTAGGGTAAGAACTATAAGGGCACTAACAAAGTAATTCAACTCAATTCCAAGGTTCTTATACTTAATATAGCCTGATGTAGAGTTCTAGCTATGCAGGATCTTTCAATAAAGCCAGAACTTGAAGCTATTGGAGCCGTAAAATATAAGCCAAATACCACAAGTCTCTGATCTCCCAATCCCCTTCTATCAATATTATAAATATCTGATAACTCTACCCATTCTGCTTCTATCTCTATATTCTATTTTGTTCAACACCATGGCTGCTTGACTGGCTATAATATCACATCAGACTTGTCAAGCTTGTAAAGAAGAGTGATTGTTAAACAGCCATGTAACAAAACAATGCTACTACTAAAGCTGCAGGAGGATCTACTGAGATTGTGAGATTCTCTAGAAATACTAAATCTGGCAAGATGTCAGTTGTACTGTATCATGGATCTAGTAAATAGCTGCCTTTGTTGTATGCTTTAAGATATCTAGAAACCTAGCTTGTCACGGTATATAGAGATTAGCTACAGTACCATACTCCCTTAGTTTGTAACAACCTCCTCTAGACAGCAACATTCTTGTGGCTATTTAGGCCCCAATGTATGAAGTAATGGCTTAGTTAGTCAATCTCTGATCGATTACTGTAAGTGAGCAGGTACTGGGGCTTAGAACTATATGAGATGGTAGGTCCCCAAGGAAGGGGAGGCAGTTAAGTCAAGGTGAGAATCGCACCCTGTCTATTCTGCACAACCCCTATCTCACCCAGTGCGCAACCGTAATCTAAGCTCACCCGGGCAGCAGCCACCCGACTTCTGTCCGCGTTACAGCCACACGCCGGCTGGTTAGTAGTATGGAAGGTGGCCACATGCGAATCCCAGCTGTTGTACTTTTTTTTCTTTTCGAAACAGACAATTTGAAGAGCTGGACTCTGTTTTCGATCAGCTAGTCCGGCAAATTTTAGCAAAGTGCCACGCTGAGGGAGACAACGAGCGGCCACATAGATATCTGCAATCCATCTAGGGCAAAGAGCAGGATGAGAAAGGCCTCTCCCTGAAGGCACACCACCTGTAAGCGCCAGACGAGTGTCTTAGTATGGCTAGTCATATCTATTTATGCCACCTGTCAAATCACACTTAGTATAGGGACACTGCCCGAGAGCCTAGAAAGAAGACAAATCACTATGACGGCCCGTCGTCCACCCTCCCTCTCCGCCTCCGTACCATCCAACATGTCTTTGATCCTCAGCAGCAGCAGTGACATCTCAGGGGGTAAGTAGGTACTTACCTGCCCCTTGGAAGGGAATCGGATCAGGCTCGGTCTCTTCATGACGCACAGGAGAGAATATCCTCTATGTAGTGCTTGCGATAATGCCCGTTTTTCCCACGTCGACCTCTGGTCACGACTGGGATCTTACAAGACACGAGCCACGTTCGTACTATGGACGACCGTTGGGTGGCGCAGCTAGAGTCTGGGTTGTGGCCGTGCGAATGGTTCTGTAGTTTAGTATAGCGCTCCTAAAACGATATCTAGGGAGTACTGAAACGGTCACTCTCGTAAGCCTGCGAGGCTTGTAGACTGAAGGAGTCCATCTCTATAACATCCTTAAATCCGTACTCCTCATATTTCACTCCTGCTGCCCCCAGAACCAAACACACCCGATGCAATTACCCTATTCTACCGTAAATTGTAGGATTTCGCGGAGGAGAATCCTGCATGTGAATACCAAGTCAAGGACAGAAGCATGGCACGACTGACCCCGCCTGACGCCAGCCACCTGGGCAACCATGACCTTGGAACCTGACCACATCTTCTTCTCAGGCTTGCATTAGCCCGCCTGCCTTAGAAGCAGCCGTTTACTAAGTCAGTACGGCCGACGTTGGGGGCCGAAACGAAGAAGGCGAGATCGACAATGCTGGCAGTCTTGGGCCGTCTGGTATCTAGTGCAGAGTTCAGACAGGGACGACAACCCGTGTGGGGTGCACTTGATCTACCAGATGGAGTTGGGGGCCGAGCTAACGCCAAAAATCCTTTTTATGCCACCTTCCTGTTTAAGAGTAGCTGGAGGAACCAACAAAACGACTTCATACTGCGCATACCGTTTCTAAAGTATTGGAGCAGACATCATTCTTAGAGCTGGGCTAGGTCTCAAATTGTACAGGGCAGGCGTACCTGGCTTGTCCCGCATTGACAGTATCTAGACAGAACGAGAACTTCTGCATAGTTCGTACTACTACTCCATTGTAAGGCCGTGCAGAATTCCAATTCCAGGCTAAGATCAGCCTCATAAGAGACATTCGCCAAGTCCAATAGTTTGGGGCCAAATACGGTGACAAGAGCATCTCAAAAGCGAATCTTCTGCCGAGCGAGCCCTGATAGGCAGGTTACGGCCAGAGGAGCCAGGCTATGTGCAGATTGACCCTTTGCAGTGGATCCAAGGGAAGACCCCGAGATCCACTTCAAGGGCTGTCCAGACCCTAACCAGCCTGGAACTTGAAAAGCAGCTCAACCTCGCATATCTTCCCGGAATTTAGGGGCCAAGCCAGGCGGGATGGACTGTCCCTGTGTCTGAGATGTGGTTCCCGAAGCACACTTTCAAGAAATCCTTCGCTCTACCTGCCATGTTTGCCTGCGGGCCCTAATTCCTCTCTCTCTCTCTTCCTTGCGCTCATGACGATGAGCAGCTGTGGAAGTTGGAGTCAAGAGCACTCATCAGATACTTGACGCCAGAGGGCTAGGTATACTCGCTTTTAAACCGAAGAGATAGTGTACTTCCACGCATTGGAGTAAGGCGTGTAGACTCTAGATCTACTGCAAATAAGGACTGTCTAATATGTATAGCACGGATGGTGAACCTCCATAGACAGGGTACGGGGGTACGAAGTCTAACTACAGGACCGACACGGTACAAGCCATCGGGGTTCATCTGCACTTTAGTCTTCTCCACCCTTAGGTAGGAGTCTGGCAGTAGCCGAGGGACCAGGATTTGTTACTTTCTGCGGGAAGGGGGTATGCATGTATGTACTGAGTGAAGATCTTCGAGAGGGATATAAAGACCCTCTTCACCACCCTTCTGAAACTGCACCATTCCATCCGCAACCTTCCTCAATTCCGAACACCGAAAAAGAAAAAATGCCCTCCATCCGCACCCTCGCCCTGGGCCTCAGCCTCGCCCTCCTGGCCACAACCACCACCGCCGAACGCCTTAAGGTGGTCTGGTCGTCCGGCTCCTTCTCCGCCATTGGCGACCAGTCCGGCAACTACAACAGCTTTGCCATCATTCGTGAGAACGGCGAGGCCATCTACAACGATGGGTACCCCAAGGACAGGTCCCCGTGCTTCAACACGGGCGACGGCCGCACATTCCAAATCGAGGGCGACTGCTGGGCCTCTGGTCGGCAGTTCCACTGCTTGAGTGACTTTGGCGGCTCGCCGACCAACTGTGACGTACGCGATGAGAACGGCAATGTGCTGGGCACTGGTGTTGGACAGAAGGAGACTACTTTCATTGGGATCTCGATTGGAACGGATGCATCCTGTGTCGTGGAGTTTGACAGTGATGATGCAGGTCACTGCCCTGTCGATGATGGGAATGGGCCGCTGCATGTGACCAAGGACGACCTCTAGACACTTAGCGGTTGGTCTGAAATGGGAAAAGGGTGGTGTGGTAATGCTTGTGGTTGGATATGTATCTAGACTGGGGGAACATAAACAGGCAAGGACTGCTTCTGGTAGAGATCGGAATCTGGCGCCCTGAATGTGGATAGGATCTAGGTACCGCGGTCACGGCGATAACCCCGTACAAGTTCTAATCTGGGACACGAATGAGATACCAAGGACAAGTTGTTGGTCAATCTTTATGCACCTATGAAGCATTTAAAAACATGGCCTTTTAGGTCCTTAGTACTCTTAGGGCTCCCTTCCGTACCGGGCCTAAGCTTGCCCTAAGGCTACAGTAACCTGGACCCAGGGGCTGTTTCGGCTTCCTGTGTCCACTGGCAGTTCCGATTAGGTTTACGAGGCTCATTAGTAGGTTATTATAGTTTGTCTAGCAGTCCTAAGCTGTATCTAGTCTTCCTCTTGCAGGCTTTGCAGCGCACTTACACGAGCTGGTGGCTTTGGTAATCCACCTTCTGCGCCACTGCCATGTTAGAAATCAAATCCATGTCTGTGTCTCGTAGTCCTACTTCAGTATTTAAAGTCTCGATGGACAGAGAGCCCGTTCCATTACGTGGTGGCCTAAATAACTTTCTAGTCTAACAACAATCGTCCGAAATGTAGCAAGCGATGTATGTCTACGCGCACCCCATTTCCAGCCCTCGTCTAGCTGTTAATCCTCATCTACTGGCGTTCCAGATTGTGGTAGCCATTCTACTGCTGTGCATTACGCTGACTGGCAAGTTTACATGCGAATTAGCCCGTTCTTTCGTAGGCCTCCGGCGCCACGCAGCACGCCTCGTTGCCAATGAGGCCGTAGTTTAGTCCTTCAAACGGTTGTATTCAATTATCACGCAATGCTCCAATTCAATGTAAATAGGCAAAGTGCAAGAATAGAGGGGAACTGCGACAGGTTTAGTTTAAACTAGAGCTGGCATAGGTCACATTTGAAAATCACAGCGCCCAAGGACCACTCTCTCCAGGGAACGCAGCCCACAATCTAAATACCTTCTGCTTAAAAAGAGCGCGTCTGGATGGGGTCTGCTCGAACGTGCCGAAGGAGAGGCATCCTCCCGGTTGAGACTGGGCTTCGTATCTGCTGGCTTGCAGAGCTATGACAGAGGCATGAGACCTGCCAAGAACTAGAAGGAGCCTGAAATAGAGGCCACTAGGACAGCTAGATGCTGATTGGCGATCTGCTGCGACGTCTAGGCTGATATCAAAGGACAGACACATGTGTGTGCATGTCTAGTGGCGGGCAATCCGTGTTAGGTCAGAGGACTGATTTCGCCCCACGGATAATGGACTGTAGTCGAAAGAGGGCTTGACTGCGAGAGCCAGGGTTTCTACCTTCTGGGCATGTTTGCACCGTGCTTTGTAATGGGCGAGAGGATGGAGACTAGGTCCGTGAATGGTGCAATTGCTTAGAAATTCAAATGTGGCTTGCTGCGCGTGTATGTGATTGGAGCGATCATCTACACCAGGCCCGCCAAAGTGCAAACACCGTCTCCAACTAGATTACATTGCAAACATAACATACAATTCAAAAAGGAAAGGAAGATATAGTACCATATCGAAGGTTCTGTAAACGAAGCTATTATTAGAGGTGTCGAGCAGGGCTGTGATTTCCCTATATAAAGAGCCATCCTACTCCCTGGCCTCAATCCCATCACCGATCAACCCCATTCTCATCAGCTAACGTACCCTATTTACTTAGTGTCAAGTAGAAGGCTGTATAATATGCCCTCCTACCTCATCACCGGCGTATCCCGCGGCATTGGCGTACATCTTCTCCATTCGTGACTTGTCGGTTTGTATGCTAACCCTAATTCAGTTCGAGTTCCTCCGCCAGCTCTCAGCAGACCCGGCCAATCTCGTCATCGGCCTTGTACGCAACAAACCTGCAACAGAGGCCAAGGTCTCCCAGGACCTGAAGAGGGAAAATATTCGCATTGTCGAGGGCGATCTCGCCGACTATGATTCCATCAAGGTTAGCCTATCCAGGCTGTCCAAGACACATTGCTTCTTACCGGGTACTGACTCTTCTCTTGCTTCTTAGAGAGCAGTAGAGGCCATCGGAAAGATTACTCCCAGCCTTGACTACTTGATTGCGAATGCGGCATTGATCTCGTCATGGTCTGCTTATGATGGACTCGGTGACCTGTAAGCTATTCCATCAATCATTCCATATCGTATCCAATCTATCCCTCCCTAACAGCCTTCACAGGGCCGTCAGAGATCCTGCAAAGCTCGACGAAGTTTTTCTCTCTTCAATCAGAACCAACGTCCTTGGCAATATCCACCTCTTTTCCCTCCTCATCCCGCTGATCCAGAAGAGCGACATCAAAAAGGTCATCACCATCACCTCCGGCATGGCCGACCTCGACTTCATCACGCAGTACAATATCGCCGTTGCAGCCCCCTACAGTATCAGCAAGGCCGCCATGAACGCTGCTGTTGCAAAGTTCAGCGCGCAGTACCGCAAGGACGGGATTCTGTTCCTCGCTCTCTCGCCGGGCTTGGTCGACACGGGTAACTATGATGATGCGACGCCCGAGCAGCTAGCCGCGGCCGGGAAGATGTTCCAGCAGTTTGCGACGTATGCGCCGGCTTTTAAGGGGCCGATCTCGCCGGCGGAGTCGGTGGGTTTCCTACTAGATGTCATTGAACGAGCGCATGTGGATAGGGGCTATGCGGGGGCGTTCCTGTCGCATTATGGGAATAAGCAGTGGCTTTGAGAGGGCGTCTGACCTTGCTATCTGATGGCACTAAAGTGACTAGACTGACGTAGCCTTGCTAATTGGACGGACGGATTATGGATCGTGGGGTTTTGGTAGCATGCAATGATGATTATAGGTGTTGAGTTCGTGATTTTCGACATCTTCAGTCGCCTGAATCTCTTGGATTACTTAAATATTGTTATAGTGCTTTTTATTCCGTACTTAAGGGTCATGGTCTGGGAATTACGAACTATTTACTTGCCTGGACTTGGGTAGAATCACCTCCGTTAGGTCTTCCAGCCTGTGTATCTACATACCCAGCCCAACCCACGACTGATGTCAACCTAACTAGCAGTTCTTGTGTCATTCTAATGTAGGCCTGGTAGGTATCCAGCGCAGAACCTTCTCCTGTCTTCATCCTCTGTGGCCGAGCTCATCCTCTTGATACAGCCACCGTGCTGCAATTTTCCAAATTGATTCTTGAAAAAATGCAGCTACTAAAGTCAATATCTGCTGACGAGTGAATGATTATGTACTATATACCCCTTTTACTTTCACTTATCGAGAAGAGTTGAGGTCGCAATCTGTTTGGGGGTTGGGGTTCGGTTGCAGTCATTGGGCGAACGTGTTCGTATAAGAAAGTAAAGAAAGAAAACAAGAAATCGAAGCTTCTTTGGATCTTCGTGACACATCTTAGAAGTCTCTGCAAAAGCCCGTCACGCTTAGCTTCGGCATTCGCTCGATCAGAAACAGGATGAGCAGGTGAACGTTCACGGTGTATACGGCCAGAAATCTGGTCAGTGCCATTCAAGGCAGCCTCTCTGACATCTTTTATACGCCTCAACACTATTGGCGCTGGAGCTAAACTGCTCCTTCGATGCTGTTCTATATCCTGCCCTCGCTCGTCGCACATGCTGTATATTTCTAGTCCCTATGCAAGTCAAGGAACATGATTTGATGAACCGCGGAAGCTCCTATTCGTGTAGCTCGAGGTTACTACCCAGACTCACGGAGCCTTGGTTGCCCAAGACTTACGTTCTATGTTTTGAGGTATTCGTCGAGCCCTCCATCTGTACGATGTGTGTACACCCACACGGTCACTCGACGCCAAGACGCTCCACATGCACAACCCACGGCTAAAATGACAAAACGCAAAAAAAATTGACCGACGCAGGGGTCGAACCTGCAATCTCCTGATTCGTAGTCAGACGCCTTGCCATTGGGCCAGCCGGCCTTGCTTGTTGAAATTCAGTTTTGTTCTGATGATATATCCCTTCATAGCAACGGCCTCAAGCAGGACAACCGTCTTCAACGTTGTCTTTACCACACCTCTTATTTATATAAGCAGGGCAATGGACTATGTGAGGAGCCGAGATTATTGCATAACTCATAGGTGACACAGGTCCTGTGTCTTGTGGGGAGGTTCTCAGTGAGTGGAAACAGCCTGACGACTTGGATATATGGTGGATATATGGGTGTCAATTTTGCGGCATTATTTCGCGCGTTAGTATATATATACGGGTTTCGGATATTGAACCACCCACTTTCCCTAGCAGACAGGTGTTTCACCCCACCAAAACATATCCATGACAGTTACAGCATCCATGCACCCTTAGACAAAATACCTGTCATTAATCGTGCTGGTCAGTCCTATTTTTCTGAATGCCAACTACATCGAGACAGGACAAAGATTGACATACCAACTGTCAGAGCAAAGAGTATATTGAGTAGTCCGATATAGGTCGGCGAGCATAAAAGAGACCATCAATAACGACATTGTCCCAACGCAGACGCTAACGCTCGGGTATGTAGGCTCACCTGGCCAGACTTGCATACTCCTATCTGACAGCTAATGGGCTACTGACGCAGTGATCTTCGTGAGTTAGTTTCTATGCTCTCTCCTAGCTACCCTTGCATACAGGACTGAACCACTAAGGTATGTCAGCAAAGATCATCTTACGGGGCTTGGGTGTCTAGTATTTCCTATAAACCTCGGAGCTCCAGATTTGGGAACTTGTCGCTTGGCAACTGAATATTTATCTGCTGCACGGTGTCCAGCACCATAGCTATAGCCTGAAAACAGGCACCATAAAACTAATGATCTGGAAGCAAATCCAACAGCATAGGCAAGAAAGCCGAAAAGAATCGAACAAGGTCTCAAGTAACCCTACACCGAGATCCGGCGTGCTACCAAGCTCACTGGTATTTAGAACCTGATCAGTCTCCAACACCTGGACTCGACCCTTCAATGACATTAGACCTGTATCATACTCTTGAAAACCATACTCATCATACAAGGGGATGAAAAGTGTAATTCCAGGATAGCTCAGTAGCTTAATGTCCTGATTCCGGTAATGCCAATGGAACGACAGTAATGTGCGGGAGGAGAATGTTTTATACTTTGTAATTATAGGGTATAGTACCAATAGAGTTCAATTTCTGTCAACAAATGGCCAGCTGGCCCAATGGTAGGGCATCTGTTTCCGGTTCTTACGAAAACCTGGAAGCCGCAGGAGGTTGCAGGTTCGAGTCCTGCGTTGGTCGATTTTTTGTATCTCCTAGAACTTTTCTCGGTATTTTTCGTAATACTTCTTTCTGGCTCATAAATAACCCTAATAACAACTATTCGTCTATTTCGTCGTCAACGGACCGTGGAACCACGACGCCCCATCAACCATAATCATGTAAGGTTATCACAGCCCAGAGTCTGTTTATTTGATATACATGTCTAGCATGGCTTGTAGCTAGCCAGACGGCATGCTAGGTCGGCCGTTCCCCATCCCTTTGATGTAGCGTGATACAATATCTACTTATTCTTGTAAAACAACTCGCCCTGCATAGAAGCCGCTATAGCTGTTCGGGATCCTGGGAACTCTACGGGTTACCTTTGTCGGCATGGAAATATAAGAGCATCAGCCTGATAACCAAGCTTGTTGTGGGTCAACATCCCTGAATAATGATGGAGCGCTTAAGCTATCTGTAGTTTTCAAATCAAGTACCAAGAGCAACCACGTATCAAAAGAGGATAGGGAGGGAGAGAAAACTTATACTTTGTGAAGTAGTATTTAACTAACATTCAGTGTACATATCAACTATTCATTATATATCACGCTGTAATATACCTAGACACCAGTTAGGCCTGTATAGTTGTACTATTCGCGGTCCACCCATTCACCACCGAATACGCAGCAGCCGGTGTCGTCCCATGCAGGACATCATAGTGCTTCCTTGCACCGCATGTTTCGATGTCATAGATGCTCACGCACTCGTCGTGCAGCAATGCAGCAATATTCATACCTGCCTCGCGGCCCTCGAACCAAGCGCCATGCAGGAACCCAAAATACTGCGCGCTCATCGCCTCGCCTGCAAACCAGAGCCGGTCGACGTTCGCGCGCAGGTTCTGGTGCATCTCCAGGGTCGTGCCCGCGGGCCAGTTTGAGTAGCTCCCGTAGGCCCAGGGCTCCGTGGACCAGCGCGGGTATGTGAAAGCGATGGGGTCGGGGATATGTTTGTCGGGGAACATCTTCTGGAGCACCTCGAGGACTTCTCGCTTTGTTTGCTCATCCGACTGGCGCTCTGCACGGTACGCCTGGTCCTGGACTACGGTCACGAAGATGATGTTCGAGCCTGGCAGAAACCCGTCTGTTGAAAGGGACTGAAAGACAGGGTAGTACCCGCGAGTTGTTGGGTCGGCATAGAGGAAGAACTGGGTGTCGTCGGGCCAGAAGGTTTCGTTGAACTGCATGAAGATCTTGGTGTAGGTGCCCATATTGAATTTGGCGATAGCGGTCTGCTTCCAGTCCGGGAGGGACGGGGTGAAGTTGACGGCGTCATTCTGCAGCACGCCGAGCGAGAAGGTGCAGATTGCGTTGGCGGCGCTGATGCAGGAGCCGTCGCTATTGCGGACGATGACGCCCCCGGGGCCGTACTCGATGTCGGCGACTCGCGTATTGAGGCGCAGGCGGGAGTCGTTGTGGTGGAGGAAGGTGCTGGCTTCGCCCTGAATGATGGCGCTATACCCTCGCCTGTCAAGGACGAGGTTGTTCTGGTCACCGAACTGGTTGAAGGTCAAGTTCTCCGAGGCGACGCCAAACACAAACGAGCTGGTTTCGGGGGTGTAGGCGCCCTCCCAATCTATGGGGCGTTAGCTGCTGCAACTTGCAAAGTCTGATTCAGTGTCAGCCAGCGGCCGGACGCCGCTCTTTCATACCCCAGTTCCACCATTCCACAGCCTGTGCTGCCATGTCGTCTCTGCGCGGTCTCCAACCTGCCAGCGCCAGGCCAGACCGCGCAGTCATGTCCTGGATGTTATCGTTGAGAATACTCCCGGCGCGCTCTGATGCCCTTTCTGAGGCCGCGCTGTATTCATCGAGAAGATGGCTGTAGTCGGTATATCCGGTTTCATTGTACGTCAGGATCGAACCGTAATCGGAGTATGTATTTTTGAGACCGTACTTTTTGGCCAGAGTCCAGACCGGGTTTGCGGCGTTTTCTGACCCCAATCCTTGGATCTGCTCTCTGTCAGCTCTCCTATTCTGCTCTCCGTATCCGGCCATCAACGATGACTTACCCAGTTGGCGCCGTATTCGATCACCCACGGTTGCCCATCCGGACCCTGCCCGAATTCGGTATGCCAGACCCGACCTCCAAGGGTATCCCGATACTCAACAATGATAAAATCATGAAGCGAGGCATTTGCTAAAGCTTGCTGCGAGAATTAGCGGAGCCGGCTCATGACAAGGGGATAACGAACCGCAGCAGTAACACCGGCCATCCCGCCGCCTCTGCCCGCACCCGATTAGCTCTGCACCGTATCTAGGATACACAGGGAGATAACCTACAGAACGGCTACGGTGGTCCTGGTGCAACTAGCGTCATGTAATCGCGACTGTGTTACATGGCCGGCGCAGGTAGAAAAGAGAAGGGGAGCAAGAGTAGCGAGCGTTGCGAGATGCATGGAGGGCTTGACTGAACCGAAGATGAACAGCAGGCGACATTCTTAATATACCCAATCAGTGAGTCGTCCAGATTCCTGATCAGCATGCTCAAGATAAGGCTGCCTTGTGGCGTGTGATCAGTGATCACTTGGCGGGATGTTTTGTGACAGAAAGCAACCGCAAGGAGGATCGTTGCTTCCAATCGAAATGAAGCTATCGCAGGTTTAGTCGAGCACATCAGGCAGGTCCAGTCGATGGCGTCACAGCGCAGAGACAGTTGGACGGGGCCACGAATGGTGAGCATTCTTTGTGATGCAGTGGCCGCATGGACATTCCGAATCTATACACAACGGCATTTGAATAGAAAAAGCAACAAAATAGCGGCTGCCCGTTGCACTCCCATTTTGGACTGATACTGGACGCGGCAATAGTTAGAGATATGGGAAATGTGGGAATACTCAATAAAGGACAAGCCTCCAAGATCATACGATAGCAGAGCGAAGGATGAAACAGACAAAGACAAAAGAAGAAGGCTCGACTCGGTTGGCTTCGGTGATCTCCTGCGGACCCCAGCAGCTGATCTTGTCCTCAACAGAGTAGATAACGTAAATTAACATATAAATTTCAATATATATAGATATACATAGATATATATATATAAATATATATATATTCATCATGAGTCGTAAAGAGAACAAAAGGCATCAAATAGTACCGACATTCTGTTGAAGCGATGCAGAAACCGATGACGACAGTAAATACTCCGGACGCCGAGCGATTCAATTCAATCAGCAACCAAACATAACTCCAACCCGATGCCAACGCCACATA
Source organism: Aspergillus nidulans FGSC A4 (assembly GCF_000011425.1). NCBI lineage: Eukaryota > Fungi > Ascomycota > Eurotiomycetes > Eurotiales > Aspergillaceae > Aspergillus > Aspergillus nidulans. Next base: position 2,699,111 of record NC_066257.1, on the reverse strand, counting down.
ATATCAAAAAGCGCTTTCGTCGACGCGATGAGCCCGCATCATTGGACCTCGTATGCCTCCAGGGCCTTCTGCAGATCCTCCACGTTGTCTTTGTACCCGTAGGCGTCCATGAGCTGCTGGTTCTTGCGGAGACGCTCCTCCTCGGCTAGTTGGCTGGAGACCCGGTACGGCGAGTTAGACTGCATCGCCCCGTACTGGGCGATTCCGTAGGCGCCGGCTGCAATGGCGAGGAGGGGGATGGACCTAAGATGTGATTAACGTTAGAGTTAAAGCGATGGATGGTTAGGGAGCATACCAGCGTCTGATCCGGACCGACGGAATAGCGGCCGGGCGCTTGAGAGTCGGGCGTTGCGGGGGATGTGCGGAGAATTCAGGGTGCATGGTAGTAAGACGGTAGAATTGATGTAGTTCTTATCAGTGGATAGTCTTGTGGTGTTTTGGTAGAGAGGACAAAGAACGAGAGTGTTTAAAAAGGATGAATGGAGGTCAGACCATCAGCTGATCGCATGATTTGGGTACAGCAAGTCTCCCCATCCCCGACGTCACGATCCGAGGCAATGCCCTGGGCGTGCTGTTAACCGTGGAACGGTACTCAGGAGTCTCTGGGGTATGAGATTATCCGTGGGCCTGGCACTGCCACGATACTCTATAACTGAATGCTCTGGTTGGCTGAGTCGGATTGCATAAATTACATATTTTGATAATGCCCGGTCAGTGCGCAGTTGTACTTGGCTGCCAAAAAAAAAAACCGTCAGCGACCAGATTCGAACTGGCGCGGGCGAACCCAGTAGATAATAATGCTGAACAGGCATTCGAATCTACCGCCTTAACCACTCGGCCACACTGACTAACTCTTGAAAAATATGTGGTGTTAAATCGGTACATGAACGGAATAATGCCCCCACATCAGGCTGTCATTTTCATGCCCTGATGCGATCAACAACTGCCACAACTCTCAACACCGATCTTGATATGGCCTACGCACTCCCTCTCCGATAAATGCGGTCCACTTCATGGCATAACGAACGGAGGTGAGAATCGCTAGACACTTGACAGTCGCTGAGCTTCTCCCTGCATTTGAGCACGGGCGAGACCAGAATAGCCTGTCATGGATAGATTGTCTCGGTCCCACTTCTTGGTGTTTACGGTCTCAAGATACAAGCCGACTCGGGGTATGGTTTCATCTTGTAAAGTCGTTGCGAGTATCCTGTTCTTCATCAGACCGGCCGTTCTTTTTTTTTTTTCTTTTGGTTTTGTTCCCTTTCTTGATAAGCCGGATACTGTATGCATGACGAATTGTTACTTCCTCTACCTTTGGATATAGTGAGAGGCTGGCGACTCCCCCTCAACTGAGAGTGAGGGGTCCACTTGAATTAGGGCTAGATCAGTTTCAGATAGACCCCTGTGGAATAAGCCCAATCTATCAAAATGAACACCTAGATTGGCAAAGGCTTGTGTCTCCGTCTTCCACCAATAGCAGTTCCGTTCTCGAGTCAAGCAATCTCAAGCATTCGGGTCGAGGAACTGATTCATCTGTTATTCTGGCGGTTTGATCGCTTAGAAGTTTCTTCTGTATGGTCTGGCATAGCCACTGACTCGACTCTTTGCTGGACGAGTCGGATACGGGGCTGTCTGTCGTATCGCCGATTATACCTAGCCCGGGTATAAAAAGAAGACCTCTTGCCCTGATATTTCCATTCTGCTCAGCAAGCCAGTCCTGCCATTCTTTCCCTCACTTTCATTTCCCCTCCCCCTCGCGTTTTTATCCAGTCATTCTTTATCACTCAAGATGAAGCGCTGCGCGCTTCTTACCCCCCTCCTCCCACTTGCCCTAGCCTGCAACAACCCTAACGACCCTGCGCACTCCTGCGCTTCCATCTACTCAGTCTCTTCTGACGAAGCAGCCAGTTTCTGCGCGACGTTCACTGCTTCGGTAGTATCTGAGCCGACCGGCGTCCCCGACGCATTCCTCTCCGCCTGCGACTCCAAGATCAAGCACCTCTCCAGTGCATGCAGCTGTCTCGGTCCGGTTGACAGCGCTACTGCCACTCCTGTCCCTGCCACTAGCACTGTCCCGGCCTCTGTGCCTGTTATCACGACCTCGACGGCCACGGCAACTCCTTCGCGGATCCCCGTCTTTGTTCCCTCTAGCTCCAGCTCCAGCGCGGTGGTTACCTTCAAGACCCAGATCAAGAGTTCCAGCCCTGGTCCCAGCTCCAGTTTCGCTGCGGCTGCAACTACTGAAGCTCCAACCTCCACTAGAGCCTCCCCGTACACTCCATACACCGGCAACGGCGGCACAACATGCACGGTAACTGACTATGCTGGCATCTCCTCGGCCGTTGCATCCTGCTCGAACATCATGCTCTCGGACGTGTACGCCCCGCCCTCCAGCACCATTGACCTTCAGGATCTGCAGACCGGGGCGGCGGTGATCTTTGCGGGGAAGACGGTACGCATTCTCTCTCTTCGGCGGGACGGTATCTTGTGACGGGACGAAGCTAATAAGACAAGACATTCGGTGACACGTCAGACAGCGACTTCGACCCGATCGTCATCTCCGGTACGAACCTGACCATCACCGGGACAGAGGACCATGTCATCGACGGGAACGGCCAGGCATACTGGGACGGGCAGGGGTCGAATGGTGGCTCGGATAAGTACGTACCTTCTCACCCTATCTGAGGCCCCTCACTTGACGGTCCAGCTCGTTGAAATGGCGAACATTTTCTAACGGTTGCAGACCTGACCACTTTATCGTCCTGAAACATGTCTACAACTCTGTGGTTGCGAACCTCAACATCCAGAACTGGCCGGTGCACTGTTTTGACATCGAAAACACTGAGTCCCTTACACTGACCGGCATCACGCTCGACAACTCAGCCGGCGACGAGCCGAACGATTCCTCTGATGGCGATCCCGCCGCGCACAACTCAGACGGATTCGATATCAAGTCGTCGACTGATTTGATTCTGAAGGATAGCAATGTTTACAACCAGGATGACTGTGTTGCTATTACGTCAGGCACAAATATTACCGTCGATAACATGTATTGCTCTGGTGGACACGGACTGAGTATCGGATCCATTGGCGGAAAGAGCGATAACACCGTTGATGGAGTTGTGTTCAGCAATAGTCAAGTCGTGAATTCCCAGAATGGATGCCGGATCAAGACAAATGAGGGGGAGACTGGCGAGGTCTCGAACATCAAGTATGAGAACATCAGCCTCAGTGGAATCAGTAAGTACGGTATCGTGGTGCAGCAGGATTACCTTAACGGGGGCCCGACCGGCGAGCCGAGCAACGGGGTGAGCATCACCAATGTCGAATTCACCGATGTCACGGGAACGATGAGCGGTGGAAAGGATTATTACATTCTTTGTGGGGATGGGAGCTGTGAGAACTTTACGTTCAGTGGGGTCAGCATCACGGGGGGTAGTGATGATAGCTGCAATTATCCTGACTCTGGATGTCCTTGATGGATATCAAGTTTAAGCGGGAAGCAGTGTATCTACAGCTAGGTAGCATGTTCGAATAGCAGTCCATTGCTGAGCCTAATCTATTTCTAGCGTTTACCAACCCAAAGAACCTATTGAGCCTGGTTCTTAGGAGCCGGAGGAGCCGGTCCCTCAGGGGTAACGTACGCCTGTCATTGTTAGCTTAGCCGATATTCGTTGGGCTGGGGAGAAAATGTACCTTGCTCATGCCACCGTCAACAACAAAGTCGGCTCCATTGACAAAGCTGCTCTCGTCACTGGCCAGGAAGACCACCGCATGAGCCTGCTCAATGGCCTCTCCGAACCGTCCCATGGGGAAATGCACTTCGCGGCGGTGACGCTTGGCCTGGTCGTCACCCAGCCAGTCTTGCAAGAGTGGAGTGCTGGTTCACAGTCAGAACATGTCAAAACCAGATCGAAGAAAGGATAGACATACTTCAATGGTGCCGGGCACAGTGCATTGAACCGGATTCCCTCCCGAGCATGCACGATCGCCAGCTCCCTCGTCAGCGCCAGCACAGCACCCTTGGACGCCGTGTACGCCAGCTGCGGCGTGGCACTCCCGACCAGCGCAACAACACTCGCCGTGTTGATGATACTGCCCTTGCTCTTCTTGTGTCTCCGCATGCTCAGTACCGCATGTTTACATCCAAACCACACGCCCTTGACGTTGATGTTCTGCGTCAAGTCCCAAATTTTCTCAGGAGTGTCGATGGCATCGGCGTCGTCCGCGTGCATGATTCCGGCATTGTTGAAGATCACATCTGTGCCGCCCCAGGAGTCCTGGGACTCGACCATAGCCTGAACCTCGGATTCCTTGGAGACGTCGCACTTGATGGTCTCAACACGGGGCGCGTCAGGGACGAGCTCTCTGACCTTCGCGAGGGCTTTTTCGAGAGCCGACGCGGAGATGTCTGCCATCAGGACATTGGCGCCTTCGCGGGCGAATAAGATGCTAGTTTCGAGTCCAATACCGCTGTTGTGTTGCTGTTAGCTGGGTTATTGGTATACGTGGGCTGTGTGTGTTGTGTGGGGTGGGTTACCCTGCGGCACCGGTGATGATGGCATTCTTGCCTTGGAGACGGCCTCGGGGGGTAGCCATTGCGAGAATATGTATTCGTGAATGAAAATCGGAGTGTATAGCGACGTTGAGGTCAATGCTAAGTATTAAGAAGGAGACTTGGATGAAGCTCCAGGAGGGCCAGGGATCAGTGGTGGGTGCGGGGCACGAGGATCGGGGACGGACAGACTTATCTTACGTAGTTATCTCAGATAAGCCCCATAGCTATAGATTGCCCTGTGCCCACAGGGACGGACTCTCACCGACACCGACACCACTGTTTGCCTATCTTCCACCCTCTTTCTAGTCGATCTATATTCCTGTTAGTGAGACGATCCCTATCATAAGGGATAAATTGTTACTAACCAGTGTTTTTCAGTGTATTTCGACCTTCAACAGGCACAGTGAACCAATAACTCCCGTTTCACTCCTTTCCAGCCACCGTGGACCCCGCTGATACCTACCCACCTACGCTTCGGTTCCTGCTTCCCCTGCTCGCATCTGTTCATCGTCAAGGCGCGAACGATATCCAGAATCATTACAGAAATGTCCGCCACAGAAGTCACGTCCGAAAACGTCGCGCAAATCTTGCAGAATGACACACGGGTGAAGCTGGCTGGCGTCGACGCCGACGGCATGCTTCGCGGCAAGCTGGTCTCCAAGAAGAAATTCCTCTCGGTCGTCGATGAGGGATTCGGTTTCTGCTCGGTCATTTTTGGCTGGGATATGCATGATAGAACATATTTCCGCGAGCTTGGGATCAGCAACAAAGAGAACGGTTACCGGGATCTCCTGGCCAAACCGGATCTCTCCAGTTTCCGCCGCATCCCCTGGGAGAATAACGTGCCTTTCTTCCTCGTCAGCTTCTATGACCCGGATACGAAGGAGCCGTTGTTTGCATGTCCTCGGAGCTTGCTGAGGATGGCTCTGCGCAAGCCCGAGGCGCAAGGGTATCGTGCGATGGCGGGTGGTGAGTCGGCTCTGGAACGGTTGAGAGAGCAGTGCTAATACTCTGAGTATCCAGCGGAATATGAGTTTTACCAGTTCGCAACACCCAATCGCAATGCCTCGTCCACGGCATCCTTCTTGAAAGAGAACCCGGTCGAGGCGCTCCCGTCGATCACAGACGGGATGTTCGGATACAGTTTGACGCGTCCGATTCATAACCAAGACTACTACTACGGCATCTTTGATGCCTGCGAGCAATTTAACTGTGAGATCGAGGGGTGGCACACCGAGAGCGGACCGGGCGTTTATGAAGCGGTGGGTGACTACTGAACTGTGGCCGTTCGTGTGCTGACAACGGATCAGGCCTTACAGTTCGGCGAAGCCAAGGGGATGGCGGATAAAGCAGGACTTTTCAAGTATGTCCTGGCTGACTGCGGATCCAAGGACTTGCTGACAAGCATAGATATGTCGTCAAATCCATCGGCACGAAACATGGCATCACGCCGACCTTCATGGCAAAGCCGCGCGAGGGCTTACCGGGCAACAGTGGCCACATGCACATTTCGCTGGTGAACAGTGATGACACGAATGCGTTCCACCGTTCAACCCCGGATCCCTCTCCTCCGTACCCCGACGTGGCTTACCTTTCTGACCTGGGACGATGTTTCCTGGCTGGGATCCTTACGGGGCTTCCGGACATTATGCCAATGTTCGCGCCGACTGTCAACTCCTACAAGCGCTTAGTGGAGAACTTCTGGGCCCCGGTAACCGTGTCTTGGGGCTTAGAGCACCGGGCCGCATCTATTCGTCTTATTACGCCGCCAACCGCGAGCCCGAAGGCCACTCGGCTGGAGGTACGTGTGCCTGGAGCCGATGCGAACCCGCATTTCGTGCTGGCAGCCATAGTCGCATTGGGATGGTGGGGTGTGGAGAAGAAACTCGAGATTCCTGTCCCGCCGCTATCCAAGGGTGAGGATATGGGGGGCGAGAGCGATAAGGGAGTACGGCTTGCTAAGAATTTGGGTGCGGCGATCGCCACGTTTACGCGAAAAGACAGTGTCGCACGGGAAGTCTTTGGCGATGCTTTCGTTGATCACTTTGGTGGGACTCGGGAACATGAACTGCGCTTGTGGGAAGAGGCCGTAACGGACTGGTATGCTCTACCTAATGGGATGTTCAATGGCATATGCTGACTTGATATAGGGAGGTGCGACGGTATATTGAGACAGTCTAGTGACCGGGCCTCACCGATCAAAGTTTAGGAGCTTGGAAGACAAGGCTGAAGGTTGACAGATGACCCGTTCGATCCCGAACTCGGTCAGCGCGTAGATTCCGGGGTCGATCCGGAGCTGGGATGTATCCATATTATGATATCACATGTTAGGATAGCTCATGTTGGTCTGTTCATGGGTTTTCACGTGCCAGCGGTGCTGTTTTTCAGCGATTGAGGTATAGATACACAATTGTCGATGTTGGTCAAGTTTGGTTCCTTTCCTGCTAGCAGTGACTCACCGCGATATCGAGTCAATGTAATAATTATAGTAGCAGCTGGACAAACCTCGGAAGATGTCGGTGACAGAGCTTCAGTATGACGGACGAAAGGTGAAACTGCCCGGGCGATCAACCGCGGCACTGGGAGCTCATAGGAGCTGCTCGCTCGGGCGTGCGGGGAGTTTTCCACCTTGTTTGCCTCCTCGGCTGGGCAGCGTCACGGAGAAACATATGTAGCCACTCTGCATCTGCAATTGTAGACCAACATGTTGTAGATTCGTTCTATTAAAACTCGTAATTGATAAACTGTAGCCTTCAGTCGGTCGAGAGCTCGGTCGTCTCGGTCGCTCGGTCGACGCCGTTCGCCGTGTAGAATGCTGGGACTCGCAGCATTAAGAGCTCTGCAGTCGGCCGAGTAGCTTCGTATCTCGTGACTTTCCCGCGGGAAAATCACATGACTAGATACCGGATTCGGCCAGATCCGTTCATCCTGACGCTTTCAACTTCACGATCAACCGTCTGAATGGCTCAATTCCTATCGACCCTGCTCCATCCTTCCTGATTTGCCCGCGCTCATGGATCCATTCCAAAGTCTCCCAATCACCGGCGTCGATTGGACCGCGGTTGTTCATCGCTCACTGACGTAGTCACAATGTGCTCCTGCCGAACTGACTGTTATCGGCATGCTTCATATATATAAGTCTGGTCTAGGCTCGCCCCCGGATTCTTGATTGACTTTTCTTCTTTCCAAACTTCGCTACACTTCTCCATCTCTCTATAAATTGGATAAGTGAACGCTAGCATCATGTCTCAGGTCGACGCCCAGCTTAAGGATGTGGCCATCCTCGGCTCCGTGAGCAACGAAGCCCGCAAGATCCTCACAAAGGAAGCCTGTGCTTTCCTCGCCATCTTACACCGTACCTTCAACCCTACTCGCAAGGCTCTCCTGCAGCGCCGCGTTGATCGTCAGGCCGAGATCGACAAGGGCCACCTCCCCGACTTCCTCCCAGAGACCAAGCACATCCGCGATGATCCCAGCTGGAAGGGAGCTCCCCCAGCGCCTGGTCTCGTCGACCGTCGCGTTGAGATCACTGGTCCTACCGACCGGAAGATGGTCGTCAACGCACTGAACTCGGATGTGTGGACTTACATGGCTGATTTCGAGGGTATGCATCACAGATCTGCAAACATTTCGATGAGTAACAGCTAACGGCGTGAAGACTCCAGCGCCCCTACTTGGGATAACATGATCAACGGCCAGATCAACCTTTACGATGCCATCCGCCGCCAGGTCGACTTCAAGCAGGGTCAGAAGGAGTACAAGCTTCGCACAGACCGAACCCTGCCCACCCTGATTGCTCGTGCCCGTGGCTGGCACCTCGACGAGAAGCACTTCACTGTCGATGGCGAGCCCATCTCCGGCAGTCTGTTCGACTTTGGTCTGTACTTCTTCCACAACGCCAAGGAATTGGTGGCTCGCGGGTTCGGTCCTTACTTCTACCTTCCCAAGATGGAGTCTCACCTCGAAGCTCGTCTGTGGAACGATGTCTTCAACCTGGCTCAGGACTACATTGGCATGCCCCGCGGCACCATCCGTGGTACCGTTCTGATTGAAACCATCACTGCTGCGTTTGAGATGGAAGAGGTGTGTTTTCTTTGCTTGCTCGTTTAGGGCTACGCTAACAGCTTAGATCATCTACGAACTCCGTGACCACAGCTCCGGTCTCAACTGCGGCCGCTGGGACTACATCTTCTCCTTCATCAAGAAATTCCGCCAACACCCCAACTTTGTCCTTCCTGACCGCTCTGATGTCACCATGACCGTACCTTTCATGGATGCCTACGTGAAGCTCCTCATCAAGACCTGTCACAAGCGAGGAGTCCACGCTATGGTATGCCCTTTCTTTTGCAAAGTTCGGTATCCGTACTAACGTATGCAGGGTGGAATGGCCGCTCAAATCCCCATTAAAGACAACGCCGAGGCCAACGACAAGGCCATGGAAGGCGTGCGCGCCGATAAGCTCCGTGAAGTTCGTGCAGGCCACGACGGCACATGGGTTGCGCACCCGGCTCTCGCTTCGATTGCCAGTGAAGTTTTCAACAAGTACATGCCCACCCCCAATCAGATGCACGTCCGCCGCGAGGACGTCAACATCACCGCCAACGACCTCCTCAACACCAACGTTCCCGGAAAGATCACCGAGGACGGTATCCGCAAGAACCTGAACATCGGTCTCTCCTACATGGAGGGTTGGCTTCGTGGTGTCGGATGTATCCCTATTAACTACCTGATGGTAAGGACCCCTGCACTTTCTTAGCCCAAAGAAATGATGTTAATGATGAAATAGGAGGACGCCGCTACCGCCGAAGTCTCCCGCAGCCAGCTTTGGCAATGGGCCCGCCACGGTGTTACCACCTCTGAGGGCAAGAAGGTTGACAAGGCTTATGCCTTACGTCTGCTGAAGGAACAGGCCGATGCCCTTGCAGCCAAGGGTCCTAAGGGCAACAAGTTCCAGCTTGCTGGTCGCTACTTTGCCGGCCAGGTTACCGGTGAAGATTACGCCGACTTCTTGACCAGCCTGCTGTACAACGAGATTTCGTCTCCGGGTACTGCTTCAAAGCTCTAATTTCATCCTTTTTTGTTACCGGTTTCTTTATGGTCTTCTAATCTTGGGTGTTATGTTCGTTATGCTAGATATGATTATGATTCCAAACTGATGGTTATTCTTTGATTCATCTTCGAGGGTGTACGAGCAAAGCATATCTATGCTGATCTAGTATGCTATGCTGTGCTAAATTATCTATGTATATCTAAAATGCAAACCAGATCCACCTTCGTATTTCATGCTTTATTTCATGTAGTAACCACAGGTTACTAACCCAAATATATACTTTTAAACAAACCAATATACTTGAAAAACCTGATCCCTCCAGAAATTTCATGGATCAAAAGGTTTACCCAATGGCAGGTTTCTTGAACTGTAGCCAACCCAAAAATAGAACTCATCCTTCGGCAGCACCCAATTCTGCTCACGCACACTCCAGTAGCTCAGATCTTTCCTGGTAAGAGTCATATTCACATCCATTTTTTGCCCCGGCGCCAGCGAAATCTTCGTGAAATTACGCAGAACACGATCGGGGAAGTCAATGTTTTCATGACTTTTCTGACCCGATGATTCAGTGACGGTGTGGGGAAAGGAGACGTAGAGTTGGATCACTTGTTGGCCGGACCGTGTGCCGGTATTCTGGACCGTTAGGTCAATGCGTGCAACCTCTTCGTAAAGGGAAGGGTTTCCGCCGGCCCCGCCGCCTGCGTCGGAGGGTTTGGTGCGGTGGGGTTTTTGGTCGGTAGCGCTGCCGCTGGCTTCTGGGTTTGGAGGGGGAGGAGTCGTGGCTTCGAGAGTAGGAAGGTAGGGGTAAATGTACTTTGAGAGGATGCGGAAGCCAGGTGGAAAGAGGACAGACTCGTTTGCGAGTGGAGGATTTGCATCGTAGGAGGGTGGTGCTACGGCGTCCGGGGGGCGGGCAGCGGGGAGACGCGAAGGGTTCCGTTGAAGGCGGGTTATCTTCATGTTTGTGAGTTCCCATTTCGTGTAGGAGAGACCGAAGCCGAATTCATAGCGGGGGTTGATGTTGTTGCGGTCGAAGTAACGGTGGTCGATGTAAAGAGCGTCGGAGAAGTCGACCTGCGGGACGGGGGCGTTGGGTTCGTACAGAACTTGCGCGCCGGGACCGTAGTCTTCAAGGCTTTTGCCGACGGTATAGGGGAGGCGGCCGCTGGCGTCAACATCACCGAATAGGACGTCCAGAAGGGCGTTGCCGCTTTCTTCTCCAGGAAGGTGGGCGAAGAGTACGGCTTGGACTCCGGGGAGGTCAATCCAGGGTTCAACAATGACGGGACCAACGGCGTGCACGACCACGACGGTTGGACCGCCGCAGTTGGTGGCGACGGTATGGACAAGAGTATCACCACCCTTTTGGAGGAACAAGTTGTTGCGGTCCCCGTGGATACCGCCAGCGGAGATATAGCCTTCGCCGGAGTCAGCGTTGACGAAGACGAGGCAGAGATCCTTGTCCGACGTGTCTGCAGGCATCACCGCATTTCGTAAATACGGCGTCATCTGAACATCGCTTTGCCATGCGCCCTGCAAGGCATCGATCGGGCTGATTAGGTATGGGAATTCGACGGTGCCACTACCCCAGCCCATTGCTAGAGTCCCTGAGTTGCACCCTCGGTCGGTGCAGATGTTGGGACCAGCGGCGGGACCGCCATCGTCCCCGTATACGCCAACCCGATAAGGCCTCTCAGCGTTGGCCCTAGGTGAACGAGACAGAGGCAAGACGCCACCGACGTTCTTGACCAGAACGATGCCCTCCGCTGCAACCTTTCGGGCAATGTTCCAGTGGCCTTCTTCTCCCCTACCCTGTGCATCAATGAACCGATTTACGCGAGCAGCGGACGTATCACCCGGGCTGCCGGGATACCGGAAGCCAAACTCATCGTCCGTCCAGGATGAGAAGTTAGGACCGCCATCGCCGTCAGGAGCTGGGCTCTCCCAAGAATCCTGGCCCAGCTGATACCAGGCGGCCACAATCCGCGTCACCATGTCGTTTAAGCGCTCCATGGGAACGGAAGTATTGAGTGCGGCGCGGGTGAGTTCGCTACCCCATAGTGACCGGCCGTCTGCCCAGTGAAGACCATCGCCAGGCATACTCATGTCAAGACCACCCAAAGCGCTGTTGACGCCTGATCGCTGAGCGAGCCAGTCCGACTGTACAAAACCTTGGAATCCAAGCTCGTCCTTGAGAATGCCGTTTAAGAGTTTGCTATTTTCGCATGCATGGGAGTTGTTTACTTGATTGTAAGAGCACATGACGCTAGCCACGTCCGCGCGGATACTTTCAGCGAACGGCCAAAGAAACACCTCGTGCAAAGCGCGGTCATCGATGTTAGAGGAAAGAGCGTATGGGATGCCCCATTCGTTGGGCTGGCGGAAGTGCTCTTGCTCATTCATTATGTAGTGTTTGGCTGTAGCCATAACACCATTGCTCTGAATTCCATGGATAGTCTCCACAGCAGCGACCGCCTGAAGAACAGGATCCGACCCAAAGCCTTCCCAGTTGCGCCCACCAGCTGGCATCATACCAAGGGGGCCCATGGAAGGACCAAGAATGACATTCACTCCTTTCAGACGGGCCTCCAGTCCGATGGCAGCACCGCGCTGGCGCATCAAGTCCCTGTTCCATGTCGCGCCTGTGGTGATTCCAGCGGGAAAAGCGGTGATATGGTCTGCGAAACGGATTCCGAGGGGGCCATCTTGTAGACACAACGACGGAAACCCGACGAGTGCGGCGGGGCCTGATATGGTTAGCTTTGAGTTTCTGGAGATAATTAGGAGCACTGACCCGTATTCCCAACGCACATCCCCATCTGCCAACCCGTTCCCGTCGTGATATTGACCTTCTCAATCAATGTCATTCGCTCAACTAGCTTTGACGCTTTCTCGTAGCTTTCCGCCCAATGTTTGAGCGTGCCTCCCTTGGGCGTGGGAAAGTACGAGTCAGGTCCGGGCATATCCTAAGCCACATCAGCGCTGTGCATGTCCATGAACTCGCCAAACGCACATATTCCTCCCAAATATCACCGCGAGTAGAAGCGTATTTCAAAAACCCCCAAACCAACAATCCCAGGGCAATGATGACGACGACCAGCGTGCGCCACCAAGTTTTAGAATAGTAAACCGCGCGCCAACCGCCGCGCTTCGCTAGCAGCTTCCTCCGCTTCTTTGACTCGGAAAATCTCCGGCGCGCAGCAGCAGTGCCATCGCCAAACCGATCAAGATCTTCTATGTCATGGTCTTTAGAGGCAGAAAGCAGTTGTTGCTCGTCTTCGGTGAGGGAGTCCAAGTATGTCTCGAAGTCCGTAGATTTGCGGACGAGCGGAGCGAGAATGGACGGTTCGCCTTCATTCTCTTTCGGAGACTGTGAGCGAGAAGCAGATCTGTCTATACGATGGAGCCGGAAGTTGCTTTCGTCGTCAGAGGAGAAGTGATCTTCCTCGGGGATGGAATCGTGAACGGGAGTATAGCTTTTTGGCATGGTGCCTTCATGCGCGGAAAGGGAAGGTCATTGAAGTAGAGAGCGACAAGAACTAAACAGTGAGATTTAGAACTGTTGAAAACAGAAACTGTAGGAATTGAAAACTAGAAAGAGAAAAAAAAAAAACACGGAAAGCACGAGAAGAAAGTGGTTGAGTTGAAACGAAAAGGGGACAGACAGGCCAGAGATGAAGATCGAGCTCCGCAGGGCTACGTAAGACGGCCGTTTCACGTGCCGTCGCCTTCTGCTTCAAGTAAACAACCGCACATCACTCTATAATTGCCAAACGTGTTGAACAATGGAGATGTTGCTTGCCCTTCTAATAGACTGGAGTTAGGGCTGCACTTGGCAGGCGGATGCTTAGCTGGAGCACAGCTACTCTATGAAAGTTGAATTAGGGAAAGCAATGAAACCAAAACATTAACAGGCGAGAGCAAAACTAATACAGTAAGTCTATAGGTATATACAAGACTCAACAAAACACCGTCTATCCCAGAACATTAATAAAAAATCATCATGCATCATTCATGCAAGCAACCAGCACAAAGGAACACGCCCAGCATCTATTCAGCCTCATCATCGGTATCGGGAGGCTTGGGAGTTCCCTTAGGACTGTTGAGCCATTCAATGTGGCGAAGACGGCGCCGAGCCTCACGCTCTTTCAGCTGCGCACGGGTCATCTTCTTCTTCTTCCTGGCCTTGAACTTGAGCTCGCCCTGGTCCTCGGCGCCGGAGTTGACGGCTGAGGCGGCGGCGCTGTTGGCCACGGAGCTGGCGGCCGTGCTGCCGGGCTGGGGAGTGGATGAAGCGCTGTCTTCAAAGCGATCCAGAGAGATGGCGGTATTTGTGCGAGCAACGATCTTGCCGTCGGCAATGTGAATTTGCTCGGGGCACAGGGCGCCAACGAATTCTTCGTTGTGAGAAATCATGACAACACCACCCTTGAAATCGCGAATGGCAACCGCAAGACCACCTAGAGAGTCGCGGTCCAAGAAGTTAGTGGGCTCGTCGAGCACAAGCAGGTGCGGGTTGTTCCACATCGCTCCAGCAAGGACGACTTTAACCTTCTGACCACCAGAGAGACCGGAAATTTCGTTGTGGTTGGCGATTTCGGGGTCGAGGCCAACGTCCTCGAAGTGCTTAGCGATAGTCTTAGGCTCGAGAACACGGAAACCAAGGCCTTCACGCGAGGCCTCGTGGTCATCGAATTCCTGCACCATCTTAAAGAAACCTAACTCAAGAAGAGTCTCGCGCGAGATCATGGTGTTGTGTTTGGGAAGGAGGCCAACCCATTTCCTGAATGTGTCAGTATGCACAAATAAGGTGAGCTAAAGGGTATGGATTGGGGAACATACACTTCGTATTGGAAAGACTTCTTCCACTTCTGTCGACCAATAAGTGCTTCAATCCGGCGGGGACCGCGGCCGTCTCCAAGATCGACAGGCTTCTCCAGCTGTGCCTTGTCCTCCTCAGTGAGGATACGGGTCTGCTTGAGGAAGACCTCGCGGTCATCTCCGTTAGCGTACCGCCATTGCAAGTACTGGCTGGGAGTCTTTTCCAAGTGCATCTCGACGTGTTCCAACGCGTGTTGTTTGATGTAACCGATACGCAAGTTGGGGTGCTTCTCCACCTTTCCGGTTTGGGGGATAGTTTCGCCGGTCAACATCTTGATGAACGTCGATTTACCCGCACCGTTACCACCAATGATGGCAACACGAGACGACAGAGTGAGCGACAGAGATGCGCCGGTCAGCGAGGGCTTACTGGCACCAGGGTAGGTGTAGGAGCAGTCTGTCATTCGCAAAATCGAGCGGGTGTTGGATTTGATACCGGAAAGAATACCAGGCGGCGGGAACTTGAACTGAATATTGGAAGCCGAGAGAGTGTAGTAACTCTTCGCTTCAGGCTTGACCTTGACGAAACTGCGCAATCAATAGTTAGCAACTGATGGTGTAGAGTGACATAAAGGTAAACATACTCAGCCAGGTTCCCCTTGTAGCAAACCAGTTTCTTCTGCTCGTAGTGGTAGATATCTGTGCACACTTCGTCCAAGAAACCAGAGTCGTGAGAGACAATCAAACTGGTAATCTCAGTGTGCTTCTTGAGGTATTCCTGCAGCCACTTGACGTTTGCAACGTCAAGATGGTTAGTAGGTTCATCAAGCAAGAGCACATCCGCCTTCAGAAGCATTGCACGGGCCAAAGCCAGCTTCATCTTCCAACCTCCAGACAAAGAGCCCACGGCCTGCGACTGGCGTCCTTCGGGCCCGTCGGTGAAGCCGAACTCGAGCAAAACGTTGCGAATATGCTCATCACCCTCGGCGGCAATCTTAGGGTCTTTCTTGACATACTCGAAGATGGTCAGATCAGCATCTTCTCCCTGGTTGTGCTCGACGAAGCAGGTCCGGACCTGGTCGGGGGGAGGGAAACCCTCGAGCTTGTCATTGGCAATGCTACGCATGAGCGTCGACTTTCCAGCTCCGTTACGTCCGCAAAGACCATAGCGGTGTCCCTTAAGGAGACGAAGGTTCGTGTGCGATAGCAGAAGCATACCACCGTAAGCGAGCGAGAAATTGGCGTTGACGATTTCGACCTCGTTAGGGTCATCCGGAACAGGCTTGCCGTACTTCCGCTCATCTTCTGCAACAAAGTGAGCCTGTACGGCGGCGGCGACTTCGTCGTTCTTGTTCTCAGCTAGCAGGCCGCGCAGGTACGGGGCAATGCAGGAGGGAATACGGTCGAGCAGGCGGCAGTTGACGTCCTCACGGACCATCTCAGAGACATAAGTCTTGCCGAGTTCAAACAGGGTCGCAGCATCAGGGCGCGCAAGGCCACCGTTCTCCTGAATCTTGGCGTTCAGAACAGAAAGAACCTCATCGGGAGTAACCTTGGCCACGGAACCGGCAGCAATATCCTTGTCCGCCATGGCCTTTTCCATAACATCCATGGCGCGAGTGGCCAGCTCACGAACCTCGGGAAGAGAAGCACGGTCCTTGACTGCCTGAACACCGGGCTTGAGCTTGGGCAAGAAAGTACGAGCCTCGGCGGGGTCGTGGACGAGCTTGGTCAAATTCTCCACAACAACAACAGTCTGACGCAGAGTTTCCTGAGGAGTGGTTGGCGCATTGAGAGAGCGCTCTAGTAGAGGAGTAAGTAGAGCCAGCACGGGAGAAGTGACAATGGCGACGAAAGTCGTCTGCGATAGGGCATGGATAGCCTTCTGCAGGGTCTGCTCGGAGGGCTGCTCCATGGTTTTGATGAGCAGGGGGATGCGGGGCTCCACATCGTCGTTGGACAGGAGGGTGGTGAGGGCGTTCATGGCCTTGCAGGCGCACTTGACAACATCGTTTTTGAGATCGTGCATACCAGACTCGACCAACGGGATGAGGTCCTTCAGAGTCTTGCCCATAGCCTCACGGAGGACATCCTTCTCGAGCTCCTGTTCCTTGGTCCCTGAGCCCATCTGCGCATCAAGGGCCATCTTTTCAATGAGACAGTAAGCACCAACGAAACCCTGCCATTTGCCGGTCCCGCGGCTCAGATAGCTGGAGATGGCAGGGAGTAGCGCATTGACCTTGGCCTCGGGTTTGAGGGCGGCATACAAGGCATCGATGGCGTACTGGGCGGCATCCCGCACGACGGCACCCTTGTCGGCCAGCGCATCGAGGGCCAAGTGGAAAACACCACCGTCTTGGAGAAGGAAGACAACTTCACTAAGGGGATGAGCCGGAGGGAAACGCTCAACCAGCGCGCCGAGGATTAGCATCGCGCTTTCGCGTCTGGCGCCATTCTTCTTGTCGAGGGCAGCCTTCTTGATTTCAGGGAGGATAAAATCATATTGGGAAAACGAGAACGGGCCGACGCTCTGGATCAGAAGGTTGGCCAGCGCATATGAGGCATCAAGCGACTGCTGAGAAGTCTCGGCGTTGAAGATCGTCTGAAGAAGGGAAGAAATCTCCTGGGGAGCGGGAGGAACGGCCGAGGGAGTTTTGGCGACAACGGTAGGCATGGCTGGGGTGGACTCAAGGTGCGGCATTCTCTTGAAATTCTCTATCTTCGTCTTGTTAGCCTCCAACTGACGCACCGCTCAAGGCTCATCGACTGAACTCACGGGGATAATAAATGCAGTCAACTTTTGCGGGTATAAAACAAGAGAAAAAAAGCAGAAATTATGAAAGGGACAACGAGAAAGAAACCCAAGAAACCACAAGAGAACGCGAAGGCCCCCAAAATACAGGGAGAGAGGAGATGGTGAGATTTGATGGAGGGGAAACTGGAAATTTTCCAGGCGATAAAGAATCCATGTGCGCCTCAGGCAGCGGCGGCTTAAGTTAATGGCCAATGAGAGTGGCAAAACAGAAAACTCTGAGTGTCCAATCAGGCTCGCAGCCCTGGACCGGTGGGTTCGACTGTGGCTGTGTCAATTATCACGTGATTTTAGTTAAGGCCTGGATTATCAGGCTATTATAAGGCAATAATTAGGCATATTACCCCATCGAACCTTTCCGCTTTGGGGTTACCCCGCACGAGACCTACACCCCTTTCTGCTCAAGGGCTTCTCTCCCGCTCTCCGTGGTTGATATATCTGTCCCTACGTGTAATTCTATGGATAATTCGATGATATGATTAACTCAAGTGCAAGAGATACAGCAGCCCAAGTGGTATAGGGTCGCCGTACTGTTATTGAGCTGTCATACCCCATAATTACCCCGTACGGAGTTGCCGAACCCCTCATGTGATAACCGAGCGACAACACCACCGGTTTATTGCAATTACACGGAGGAAGGGAAATAGAAAGTACTTCAATGTAGACTATGAGAGGCTTAGTAACGGTGTCTGCAAGAAACCGTCGATCACTCCGTTCATCGGATGCATTGTAACTGGTGCAGCTCATGTGCCGGGGACAGCCTCGGCCTGTGCATTCTTGACTCCGCGGCCAACCGGACCGCCTCTTCAGCTCCGATCCTACTGTCCTCTTAAACATTCTCACCTCATTTCCGTCTTATTTCTCTCTTCTTCTCTCCTTCGCACAGAGCCTAATCACTTCCTCATTGATTCACATTCTTCAGTTCTCATACTTCTCCAACCGAATCAGATTCTTCTCGAGATGGCTCTTCCGCTCCGCACCGCTCGTCATGCCTCCCGGCTAGCCCAGGTATGTTGCTTTGTTTAGACGACTCTTTTTCTTTTTCATCTTTTCTTTTCCATTGCTCAAATAAAATTCAATGAGCTAAAGTTAATGCTTGATAGACAATCGGCCGCCGCGGCTACGCCACTGCTGAGCCAGACCTCAAGTCCGCCCTGAAGGCCGTCATCCCCGCGAAGCGGGAACTCCTCGCCGAAGTCAAGAAACAAGGCGACGAAGTTATTGGCGAAGTCAAGGTCTCCAATGTCATTGGCGGCATGCGTGGCCTCAAATCTATGCTCTGGGAGGGTTCCGTTCTCGACGCAGACGAGGGAATCCGATTTCACGGCAAAACCATCAAGGATTGCCAGAAGGAGCTGCCCAAGGGCCCTACGGGCACAGAGATGCTGCCCGAAGCCATGTTCTGGCTGCTTCTTACCGGGGAAGTCCCTTCGACATCCCAGGTCCGGGCGTTCTCGAAGCAATTGGCCGAGGAGTCGCACCTGCCAGACCACATCCTCGACCTGGCTAAGTCGTTCCCAAAGCATATGCACCCCATGACGCAGATTAGTATTATCACTGCTGCGCTTAACACAGAGTCCAAATTCGCCAAGCTCTACGAGAAGGGCATCAACAAGGCAGACTACTGGGAGCCTACCTTTGACGACGCCATCTCGCTTCTCGCAAAGATTCCCCGTGTCGCGGCGCTCGTCTTCCGCCCCAACGAGATCGATGTCGTTGGCCGCCAGAAACTCGACCCGGCCCAGGACTGGTCCTACAACTTCGCCGAGCTCCTCGGTAAGGGCGGTGCGAACAACGCCGACTTCCACGACCTCCTCCGTCTTTACCTCGCTCTCCACGGCGACCACGAGGGCGGCAACGTTTCCGCCCACGCAACCCATCTTGTCGGTTCTGCTCTTTCCGACCCGTTCCTCAGTTACTCCGCCGGTCTGCTCGGTCTAGCCGGGCCCCTGCACGGTCTCGCAGCCCAGGAAGTGCTTCGCTGGATCCTAGCGATGCAGGAGAAAATTGGCACCAAATTCACCGACGAGGACGTCCGCGCGTACCTCTGGGACACGCTTAAGTCTGGCCGTGTTGTTCCTGGATACGGTCACGGTGTGCTCCGCAAGCCGGATCCCCGCTTCCAGGCCCTCATGGACTTCGCCGCCACGAGGAAGGATGTCCTCGCCAACCCGGTCTTCCAGCTCGTCAAGAAGAACTCAGAGATTGCCCCTGGAGTGCTCACTGAGCATGGAAAGGTACCGTATCGTCCCTATCACAAGACGCTTCAGCTAATATTGTGCTTAGACCAAGAACCCCCACCCCAACGTCGACGCCGCCTCAGGCGTGCTCTTCTACCACTACGGATTCCAGCAGCCGCTCTACTATACTGTGACATTCGGTGTGTCGCGTGCTCTGGGTCCCCTCGTGCAGCTGATCTGGGACCGCGCGCTTGGCCTCCCCATTGAGCGGCCGAAGAGCATCAACCTGCTCGGCCTGAAAAAGTAACTGTTTTGCCTTCCCAACTTGCTTATGAATGATATCACTGTGTTGCGTGTTATGTAGCTAGCCTGCGGTTGATTTTAGTTTCGCCAATTGAATCATATTAGACTAGACATAGAGTCTATATTTGCGCTATATCTCCGCTCTGTCCACAGTAATATGCCGTGCTGTTTACCAGCCACAACAGATCACCCGCGACTCAGACCACGATAGAAGTTCAACTATAACCTGACCTTTCCCGTAACAATCGCCTTCCACTCTTCTGCTCCAAATGCCCTATACTGCTCGTCTCCCGGTCTCAGCCACAAAAACCGATCCCCCTGACCCCCCTTAACTTTCGTCCCAGTCAACCCCGGATCAACACCCTCCTCCCGAAGCGCAACCTTTCCCTGCTTGTGATTGTCGGTGTGCGTCGAGTTCTGCACGATGCGCAGGAACACGGGCACTGCGTATTTCGGCAATCGGGCGCGAGTGAACGTTGCCAGATCTTTCAGGTCTGCGTCGGTCGTGCCGTCCCGCAGCTGGACAGCTGCACAGCCCGCGCGGCCTTCGTGGTGCGGTACAGTGACGCCGTAGACGTTCGCTTCGAGGATGGAGGAGTGTGTGTTGAGAACTTCAGAGACTTCGGCTGTTGCGCTGCGCACACAAACACCACTGTTAGCTTTCCTACTGGGCTCAAATATCAAAGGCCGTAGGGGAACATACACATTCTCACTCTTCCACCGATACGTATCACCCAGTCGATCGAGGAAATACCATCGTCCATCTGCTTGTCTGCGTAACGCATCCCCAGAGCGGTAGTAAAGATCCCCCTTCTTGAATACGTCGCGCAGGAACTTCTTATTCGTGGCGTCTTCATTCTCCCAATACCCCTGGAATGCGTCTTTGCCAGGGACATTGACCAGAATCTCACCACCAACTTCATACGGCGCACGAACGACAAACCCCGTCTCCGGATCTCGAAGCACGTCTCCTGTATTGGGGTCAATAGCCACAGGCACATATGTGTTATTCATAAGCAACCGCAACAATAAGCCGTGGTGGCCCACGCTCCCAGCCGTGAAGGGCCCCTTGTTATAGTTAAACAACGCGAAGATTCCCTCGGTGCTGTTGAAGAACTCGCCGACCTCGGCGACACCAAAGCGCTCTCTGAATCGATCCCAGATGTCAGGGCGCAGGCCATTTCCGTACATCAGACGCACACGGTGCTCTTTGTCTTGCGGCGATGGCGGCGCAGCGAGCAGATACCGCGCCGCCTCGCCGACATAGACGAATGCGGTCGCGTCCGAGTCCCGGATATCTGCCCAGAACTGGCGCACACTGAACTTGCGGCTTATGGCAATTGAGATTCCCGATGACAGGCTGGTAATCAGTGCTATTGCCGACGTGCCGTGGTAGAGCGGCATGCACGAGTACCATCTGTCGCCGTCAGGGCCGTCCTTGTCGTCCATTCCTCCCCGGCGAAGAAGGATCGACTGATGGAGGCGTGACATGGTGAAAGCACACCTGGGTGAGACGGTGGTTAGCATGATGTTTGACAAAGAAAGCCTTGTAAGGGCCTGCATTACCCCTTTGGCATTCCCGTCGTCCCCGATGTATACAGCAATATAGCCGGATACCCACCCGAAGTATTCTCGGTCAGTTTTCCACCCTCAGGCACGGTAGTCGGCAACGAAGGAATGACCTTGGTGTTGAACGTCTCGTCTACAGTCACAGTCTCCATACCCAAATCCCCACCCACGACCCCCTTTACCTCCTCCATCCTCCCCCGACACCCCTCCTCATCATCAACAAGTACAATCCTCGCCCCGCTGATCCTCAGACAGTGTACCAGTGCATCACCGGCAAGATTATAGTTGATCGCTGCCGGCGCACATCCTAAGCACCAAAGCCCCAACCACGCAAAGATAAACTCCGGCCTGTTCTGCAAGTACAGCGCGACGAGCTCGCCGCGCTCGACACCCCTTGATAAGAAGAAGTGCGCGTACTGTGCTGCTCGGTCGCGCGTCTCGCGGAATGTGTAAATGCCTTCCCGCGACCAGATCGCTAACGCGTCGGGGTACTGGGAGGCCGTAGCGTCGAAGAAGTACCACGCGTTTAGACGGCCTTTGGATTCGTCTTGTGAATGGCGACGAGCTGCGCTTGCGGCGACCAGGAGCGTTCTGAGGTCTTTTGTAAGGTGGAATTTGGCGTCAAGGTAGGCAGCTAGGGTTAGGGCGGATGCGGTTGCTGGAAGTATTAGCAGGACCCTTACTAATATTTGACTGGTGTAATGTACCGAGCGCCATATCGACAGTCGAGCTACTTGCTTGAATACAGAAAAACAGAACGGGAGAAAGAAATGAGTGGGAAGGAGAGCGAGGTTCTTAGGTACAGTACCTACTCCGCAATAATAGCCGTGGACCGTTCTTGGTCCTCGGCTCGTCTCCGCATTTGTGGGGGTGATCGGCTCTTGTGACATTTGCTGAGCTTGATTGGATCGAGCGGTTGATCGTTCTCGATGTGATGACTGGTGTTCACAGATATAAAACACTTAACATGGAGGGCCAGCTCGGTGGTTTCTTAGGGCTTGGATGGGTGACACGGGGTCTCTCATTGCCGGGGTCTGGTTGAGCCGCACATACGTGCAGGAACCGAACACTAATTGACTAGACAAATACATGGCTATCAGGAATACCTCATCAATTGGAAGGAATGAGATTATTTAGAAAAGATTGGGGCCTGGTCTTGCAAGGCATACTTGGGTCTGCAAAAACCAGTCGAGGTGGCCATCTATATTGTCCTATATGTGGTGTAGAAGAGCTCTCTAAAGCTACCTACCGCTGAAATAGCTCCTCAATCCTAGCACTGCTTATGTATGAGCTTCCTAAGTACTAGCCCTATCTATTTGTGCACCCAATTCGTAGAGCTTACTCGCAGGCCTGTATATCAGGTGACGCGCCCATGCAAGACCTAGACTCTTAAAACCAGCTTGTCTCCCGCCGATAAGCCCTGAAGAACGGTCTATTGATGTGGGAGTTAGTAGTAAAGAAATATAACAGATGCACTTACAAGTAGGCAGGAGGTTGACACCTATACTAAGAATGTATCAAGAGTTTATCGCCGTTATCGCTGCAAGGTTAGGGCTCAACCCCACCATCAGTCAAGGAATCGACGCCAAAGCTGAGAATGATGAACGAAATCAAGGAAGACGAAAAGGAAAGATTAATCTGACATCGACGCCCTGGATGCACGCTACTCTACGCCCACCGACCCCCAGACAAGGCGTTGTGAGCCAGAGAGCCCACTAGTCTTTGCATGTGATATACAGATAGTCTCCGTGGTCCCCCATCTCCAAGTGTCCGCCTCTACGCTGTGTTCCAGGTCTGGATCTGCTTTGAACCCAAACTTAACAAACTCAACCAATGTCTCAGCCGCCACCGCCCGTCACCTCGTCTCCCTTGGCGATTGGCAATACTCCAGTCCTGCAGCTGCGCAACATCATCCCTGACAAAGACACGCACGCCTCTGTCTATCTAAATCTCGAATATGTAAGCCCCACTGGCTCATACAAGGACTGCATGGCCCTGTCCATCATCGAGGAAGCTGAAGCCCGCGGAGACTTGAACCCGGCATGACAGTGGTCGAAGCAACAGGCGGGAGCACAGGGTCTTCACTAGCCTTCATCTGCGCGATGAAAGGGTACAAGTTTTCATGTTGTGAGCTCGGATGCCTTTGCAATTGAGAAGACTAGGACGATGTGTGCCTAGTTGGAAATCTTTCATGCTCCAGGTGGGAAGGTCACGAAGGATTTGTTTCCAGCAATGATGCGAAAGGCGAAAGAGCGAGTGGCGTCTATCCAGATGAGTTTTACTATGCGGACCAGTTTCATAACAGTGATGCGCTGCCCGGATATGCGTCTCTTGGGGAAGAGATACTGGCGCAGTTTCCCGGCGGGATTGATGCGTTCTGCGGTGCGGCGGGGAGTGGGGGAATGCTGATGGGCGTCTCTAGTGTCTTGAGAACGAAACGGCCTGAAACCAGGATTGTTGTCCTAGAGCCTGCGTCTTTGCCCGTGATTTCAGAGGGCGGCGCGGGTGTGCACGGTTTTGAAGGCATTGCACCGGGTTTCGTGCCACCGCATTTGGCTCGAGAGATGTATGATGAGGCGTGGGGGATCGACGAGGCGAGGCGAGGGCTATGTGTCGGAGACTCGCCAGGGAAGAAGGCATTTTCTTGTCGGGACGTCGACTGGGCTGAATGTCGTTGCTGCTGTGAGATTGGCAAAGGAGCTAGGCCGGGGAAGACGGTGGTCACTATTGCTTGCGATTCCGGGTTGAAGTATTTGAACGGGGATCTTTTGGCGGATAGTTAGGCAGCCCCTCTTGTTTCTCTGGAAGGATTTGGTCAAGCGGTGCGAGTTAAAGCTGGACATTCCTATTGCCGTCTTTTAGCCTTTGCATGAGCTGATAAACAACCTCAGAAACAACCTGGATGAAGCTATCACATAAATGAAGAGACCAACCTTTGGGAGCTCCTTGGTAGATTTGATGACGATGAAAGTACATCAAAGCGGTTGGCCGTCAGCCACCTTCAGCGTGGCGTTCCGGCTTCTTTGGAGGAATCTGCAATGGTGAAGTAGCAGAAGAGTAGCCTTCACCACTAGCTAGGCCTCCGTCATCTCACGAATCTTGGGTCGATTGCCTTGGGTCTATACAACCAAGATCAGTCCTACGCTGCGGTTATCAGCGGTACGATAGTTCCGCATAGCCGACGATAGAGGGATCGCTTTAACCGTTAACCCTGGCATGCCTGTATAATCGAGATATAATGCCATTCTTGCTACTCGGCTTGATTTCGTTCTGCTTCATTCATTCTCCAGGTCAACACATGGGCACCCAGGTAGGATCAAGGAGGATTTGGTCGAGTAATGGTATGCAGTGGCTGACGACATCAAGATGGAACTCAGAATTCGCGAGGTGAAGGATGGAAAGATACGGGACAGAATAAGGGAGAACATGAGGTGGTTAAAGGAGGTCAGTCAGCTGACTCTAGCTGTCCCTTAACAATTCCGCATTTTCGAGTCCTTTACAACTCCACAAGGTTGCCGGCATCTTTTCTCATACCACCCGCACCCCTCCATCCCAGGAGCTTGAGAATCAGCTGATAGCAAGCACATTGGTGGTCTGATGGATGAACAAATCAGTATTCCATCCAAGACGTCGCGGGATTTGGGCAGACAGTGCTCCCTTCGACCGGGATGTGGCCGCCTTGACCCTCCGAGTTGTTATCGAGCTTCCTGAAACTACACCATCATACGTTGCTTTGGCCCCCGATCTACTCGTCTTTCGTACAAGCTTACAAACGCTGGTTACCAAACCGCCAATCTTTCTGGGTCCTTGTCACCTTCGCGCGGGGAAACCCCAAATGGTGGAGGCGATATCGTTGGTTACAATGCGAATGCCGGTCCCCGCATATCACTACGACCAAGTCAACACACAGAGTTGTTGATTGCCGGCTTAGCACGCCTTCTGACAGGAAACTGCGGCCCCGCTTGCAGGATATCGAAGATGGTATGTCGCTCAATTGCCACATTGGCGGCTATGGCTAATAGATATCAGAGAGCTCAAAAGACAGCATCAAACAGACATCGAACGAGCTTGCTCCGCCGGGCATAGATCCCGCCGAACAGAACCCTCCTGATTATTCGCCATGACAGCACCTTCTGGCAATCCAGGGGCCAAATATTCAATCCGAGGATGTACCGGCCAAGTCGGAGCAAAAATTCCCGCATACTACGTTTCCGCTTGGCAATATTGTGTTATCGTGGTCCAAGAAGCCCGGCGTGATTGGCATCAGCCACATAACAAAGGGAAAGTCAAATTTTCTGGGGACCAAGAAATAGATATAGCTTGAAGGCGGAGGTTACTTCTCCACTTTCGGACGTGTTCTAGTCCGCATGGTTTTTCTTCGGGCTGGCCGTCAGCCAAGCTCTGTATTACGAGGCTGTGCGGCTTGGAACTGGAGATCGCCTCATCCCGTGTCCATATGGAAGTCAAAGGATTTTTTGGACTTTTGATTTCTACACGCCTTAGTTTATTGCTCCCCCTCTTACCCAGAGCCTACTTCCTCCGACGTCGCATTCTAACTCGTTGGGCCCACATGGCATATCACTAGCGCCAAGGCAGTCGCCGTATTTGGCTTTGTGCTGGGCTGCGCGACGCTGAATACCGGTGCGAGATACTTTGCTATGGTGGTTTTTGCGATTGGGACTTATGCTGGTGTGTCAACTCATACCTCTAGGGCAGTTCCATTTATACTAACCACTTTCCAATGCAGTAAACTCCATCATTCTCGGCTGGGTAAGCAGCACATGCGGGCAAACCAAAGAGAAAAAAGCCTCGGCGCTGGCTATTGTCAACACCTGCGCGAATGTCTCGTTCATATGGACTCCAGTGCGTCCTCTCCTGCTCATCCACTCCTCACTTTACCTTTGTTCCTACCTCCATGTTATATATTAGATATGCTTCTAACAGTAACTCGGCATAGTACCTCTGGCCCTCCTCCGATGAACCGCGCTACACAATCGCTATGTCCTCGAGCGCTGCATTCTCAATCGCCTGTGCCGCCGGTGCCTGGACCATGAGATTCTGGCTTATGAGTGCTAACTGCAAGATCCGGAGGAGTAATGATGAGTCGGTGTTGTTTTATGCTTATTAACTTTCATTACCGGCTTTTCCCTCCATCTGCTAGCATTGCACGGCTAGGCTGAGCCTGTAGCAGCTTATTGGCTATATTCGTGATGATAATGTCGGTATGGTGTCTAGATGTGAATTTTTATACGCAGAATAATCTTCTGCTGCATTCTCTGCCTATGCCCCTCAATTACATGTTCTCTACACAAACACAGACTAGGACAATGTAACGAACAAACATAACCGGACTCTTCTGCTTATGATCCCACAAGGAGCAGGATACAGCAAGGAACAAGAGGAGGTAGAAAGAGAAGTCTGACAGATAGGGCGAGTAGAGTGCTGGAGCCAGATCTTTAGAGGCCAACTACCCAACAGAAGCTACCAACATCCAGCAACATCCAGCATAGCATTATGATGCTCGACGATAGGTGGTCAATCACAATCACTCACACACTCACACACGTACACACACATTTTAAAGCTAGCCCTTTCAATCTACCTGTCGGCTCCCGAGAAAGCATGAGCACCAATAGTACCAACAACGCCCAAGCATAGCTACGCAGCATCAGTCGTACTACGGCCCGACGCGTGATGGTAGACCTGAGCTTCACCTGGCAATCTGCCGGCACCTATCGGTCTACCTCACACTCTTTCCCAGCCCAATCTCCTCATTTCTCCTGCAAGCATTGTGGTGTATGACCATGGAAGTACGTTGATGGGGTCGTTAAATGGTATTGGGCGAGCCTGTCTTTGTGGAATGAAGGGTCATAGATGGGGAGGAAAGTGGTTTTGACATTGGATAGAAGGCAGAACAGGATGGAAGGGGAATCTCACCTGTATCCCACAGGAGGAAATCATGAACTATCATAAAGCATATCAGCATATCACTTTGACAATATGCTCACTCTCAGCATTTCATACCTACATCAAGACCGTCTGCTGTTCCAGACACATGTTGTTCATTTTTTCACGGTCCCAGAGCCGCGATCTGCCAATCGCAGAGATAAAAAAGCTGCCAAACTACCAGGTACATTCTCGTCCTCACAGGAGGTAACAGCACAGGTTCCGAACAGCTGCTTTACATTCATGGCATACCTCGTGCTTTTGGACTCTGAACGACCTCAAAAATCCAGAGACAGATGGGTTCGGATGCAGCAGGTGGCAAGAATACAAACCTGGCACTGGTGGTCCTTGGCCATCTTGCCGTTTTGTTTGAGGGTGCCCATTATCTGCAGACAATGGTCGGACTCAAGCTCATTACAACAGTTATGTGTACTGGCTATAGTTAAACAGAGGTTATATTGCATGAAGAGACTCGGTTGTGATTGTGTTGAAAATCTACAAAAAGTCCCTGAGCTCCTTCCTAGGAACCAGGCTCTCATGGACACCACACCCAGTCTCCTCTACTGACTTCCATGACCACGCTGTATCCTTTGCTGGTCCATTTCCAACGCCTTCCAGGACATTAACCACATACTTTCCAATGATTGGCAGAAACTTGTAGAAATGAAACGACCCCCCAACGGCGAAGTACAAGTTTGCTAGCCGCGGATCAGGATGTCCTGTTATCAGCGGGTGTTGGCTAGCGGAAATCGCGTCCCAGCAAAGCCGGTAGTAATCTGGTCTCCGGTCATTGTCCAAGAGCTGGGGGAGACGGGCACGAACGGCAGCTATTAGATCTTCTTGGAGTCCTCTGGAGGCGTAGGACTGGTCCTCTACAGGAACGGAGATCTCATGGCCAGTCGCGGTTCGAACTGTGTTTTTGAATGAGGTAGTGCTGGTGAATTTCAGTACTCCGGAGGATGTCGGTGGAATGAGCTCGCCTATTATTGTAAGTAGAGCATTGCAAAAATCCAAGAATGGCCATACCTTGGCAGCCATAGACCAGCACCGGCAGCTTCGAATACACCTCTTTCTCCGCATCAGAAAGTTGGAAATGAGCGACGCAGACGCCGGCAGCAGAGATCTGATTCTCGACTCGATCATTACGCTCAATACCCAGCGCATCTTCAAGTGAGGACATAAGCTTGCTCGTCCAAGCCCCGGTCGCCAATAGAACCTTATCCGCCTGGAGTATACTTCCAGCTTCGGTTTCAACTCCCAGGACGCCTGCCCCCTCCAGCAAAACAAGATGTCTCGCCTCTCCGGTCTCATACCTGATCCCCAGCTCCAAAGCCTTTCTCAGCATAAGCTCTAGCGCCCTCCCCGCATCAGCCCACCCAGCAGACCGATTGAAATAGTACGATCCAAATGGCGCATAATCCGTCCTCTCCAGAACACCTCCCCACGCCCTTCGAACCTCATCCTCCTCCATATCAACAATCACGCTGTCATGCTTGCCAGCGAGGAAATTCTCTCTGATACGGTGCGCCACATTGCTCCCTTCCTCGTCCATAGCGATCCAGCCGGACTGGTGGTAAACACCTGCATCTGGATCTGCGTCGGGATTTTGAGACTGGAAGAACGGAAGCGTCTGCCAAGCTTCAATCGCCTCGAAGCCTAATTCCATATATAGTGGACTGGAATAGTCGGCGCGGATGATCTTGTTGATGTCGGCGGATGCTGCAAGCGTATTGGACGGAGGGTCCCGGGCAGCTCGGTCCAAAAGGATGATACGAGAGGGGTCGGGAACTCGCTGGCTGAGATGGTAAGCCGTGCTGACGCCGAAAATGCCTGCGCCGACTATGAGGATTGTTCTTTCATCCATGGCTTGCTGAATCGAAGCGTTAGATGTAGTTGTGATGGATGAGGGGGAGTGGTGATCGGTGTCCTATCAATGGCGTAGTTGGAGTACAATAGCGTCAGATACGTAACAATAGAGCGCGCAACGCAATGACAAAGTAATACATAGCCTACATTGCAATAGATCCAGAACTCATAAGGTAATTTTATTGCCAGCCGTAGAACAACGAAGTTAAATGCAGAGGCAATGAGCACATGACACCCAAACATTATTTGACTTGCTGCCCCTCCTGTTCTTCCAACTTCCCAGCTTCAACCCCTAGCCTTCCAAGTCGAGCGATATCTCGTGGCCCCAGTCTACCATGGCGACCTCAGACCAAGAGTATTTCTGGACCAGCAATATTCTCCTTCACGCCCTTGCATCCCAAGAACGCCCCGACTCCAGCAGCAACAACCCAACCCGACTGCAAACGCAAACACAACAGCCAATCTCAGACTCAGACAGAGACGCGATATGCCTACTATTCCACGATTACTTCCCTTCAAGATTACCGCTTCCATATGCGGGATTCGACAACCGAATTGCTGCTTTGCGTGCTGACGTCCACAAACGATGCTATCCAAGGAACTTGACGATAGTCGAGGAGGTGCATCAGTTTTTCCTGGAGTTGAGGTCCTTGCTTTCTGTTTCGTGGCATTCGCAAGGAGCTGCGAGCTACCTTAGGGACATGGATTTGCATTCACAGGCGCAGGCTACGGCGCAGGCTACGGTGCAGGTTGACGAGGTGGATCTCAATAGCGACAGTGAGAACTGGCCAGAAAGTCGGATCGATGACGAAGAAACGTACCATACATCGATATGGGAAGCTCGTCGGTCGAATGAATCACCCAGCCCCGATAAAAAGGTTTCTAGGAGACCAGTAAAGGGTGACTGTACGATCTGCTTTGCTCCGTTGAAAAACGATCAAACTTCTCCGCCACTAAAAGAACACCAAAGCGAACCGAAAGACGTTGCCTTTGTCAATAACGAGCCAGGCAGTCGTGGTCCTGATCCTGATATCTATGAGGATCATGGTGACGAGGGAAACAACCAATATGGTGATAGTTCTGACGAGGACGAAGGAGACGACGACGGCAACGACAGCAGCAGTCTCGTTTGGTGTAGAGATTTTTGCGGAACCAACTACCACTCCCAATGCTTTGCTCAGTGGATTCCGCAGTTCAAGAAGCGGCAAGATGTCAGCTGTCCTACATGCCGGAGACGCTGGAAATACTGGGGAGGGAGGAATTATTGATCGATTGGGCTGTTCCTTGGTTTCCTGGTTCCAGTGCCGGAATCATGGCTTCATGATTTGCCTGACACATGTACCGTACATGAAGGACTTCTGCGTCAATGGGGATGTGATTTGTGGGCTCTGGGTCTGATGATAATGCTATAACCGAGCCTTTTGCTTTTCCATCCGCTGTAACCACGTAGCAATGGTCTCAAGGAGGCCGTCGACCTCCTCCACCGTGTTTCCCGCGTGCAAGCATACGCGTACACGTTCTTTCCCTGCTGGAACAGTTGGCGGCATGATTGCACGGACGGTATATCCCTGCTCCTGGCATACGCTGGCGAGCACACGGGGCACACTGCTGCGAAGGGAAAATATGGGTGAGTTCGTAAAATGTTCAACTTCAAAGGTCGACGAGTCCTTGTGGTTGAGATTGTCCAACCCCGTCCGGAAGTGAGCAATCAGTTGTCCGAGTTTGTGCTGGAGCTGGATATTTGTTAGCTTTCCCATAGGCCTGTAATGAAACGTTGCTTCCTCAAGCGAAGGACCGTACCTGCTCAGTTTTTCCCTCAACGAGTAGTTCATAGGCAGCACGTATTGAAGCAAGAAAGGGAAATCCCAGGGCAGTGGTATAGATCAGGCTGCGAGCGTAATTGATCAGGTAGTCTCTAGTATCCGCACAACACAATACGATTGCTAGCAGGACAGTCAATATCGACACCCAAAGACAACGCGCGAGACTTACCTCCATGACTAGCGAGTGCTTTACCGAACGTATGTACCCGGACGAACATACGATCCTCCAGTCCCAACTCTTGGACTACCCCAGAACCGCGTGGTCCAAAGACGCCGGTCGCATGCGCCTCATCCACAAGGAAGTATCCGTTACCGTAAGGGAGAAGCTGGTCCACGATCTCTACGAACTCACGAATAGGCGCAACATCGCCGTCCATACTGTAGACGGATTCAAAGGCGATGAAAACGTTCCGGCGGCCCTGAAGAAGTCGGGGATCTGCAGTTATTTCTGCTTGCAGTACTGCTCTCAGGCCATCGGGAGAGCTATGAGGGAACTTGATACGCTTCCCTGCTCGTGAGAGCCGCATGCCCTCATGCGCGCTGGCATGGATGAGTTCATCGTATACTATCAGATCTCCGGGTTGCGGGATACTCGAGAAAACGCCAACATTGGCATCATATCCGGAATTGAACAGTAGGCCACTCGGGGCATTGTGGAACGCGGCAATGAAGTTCTCCAGCTCTTCGGCATAGGCTGAATTGCCGTCTAGGAGGCGGGACCCTCCGCTGGCAAACGGGTGCAACGGCGGCGCTTGTTGCAAAATATCCAAAAACCGCGCTCGATAGGCTGGCGATGTGGATAGTGACAAAAAGTCGTTTGATGAGAAATCAACCGAAGACGAAGGTAGAATCGTCAGTTTTCGACGGCACAGCTTGTCTTCCCTTCGACGTAACGCCTCGCGCAGTGAGTCACGAAGGCATTTTGGAGAATCGCCCATCTGGACGACTGTGGTTCCAAGGCCAACGCTTGCCAATAGGCAATTCAGATAGCTGGAGACAAGATTCAAGTAACCGTAAATTCAAAGGAGGATCTATTTTTTCTCTGGTGAGATTTTGCCAGTATTAATGCTCCAGCTCAAATCACGCTCTCCAATCTCCACGAGTCTAGAACGTCTTGAAGACCCTGCTGTATGGACCTGAGACTTGGGGTAGAGCGATCACTGATGAAGTAGTGCCTGAGTCTCACCACATTAACACATCATACGGAGTAGCACAATTCAATTCGGCGGGACTTATTTCATCTGTTGGGATCAACCGGTGGGGGAATGGATCCGACGAACGTGGCTGGGCCGCTGCCCGGTTGTGCCGCTGCAGTGACTCGGTGAGCAACGCAGTTCCCTAGGCAAGACAAAAGGCTTAACTCGGGGGCCTCGGCCTGGTTCCTGTCTCACTGTGCCTGTTCCTGCTAGAACGACTATGAACGCCTAATGCAAAGGGCTCGAGAGTCGAACCACGATCGGGTTTCTTTCCGCGGTAAAGCGCTGCAGCCTTCTGCAACCGAATCTGTCGGTCATCATTCCTGTTCCGGTCGCAGACGGGTGCCGAAAACTGCTTCTAAAGTTCAGTTGGTGTTTCGGCTCTGTGATGCGTTAGCCTTTCACATTAGCGACTGGTTTCTGCTGTTTTGAAAGTCTAGATTCACCATCATGGCACCTGTTGGTGCCGCGCTCTGGCGCTCCCTCCGCGCCCACCAAGTATACGGGGCGAACACTGACGTCGGCAAGACAATTGTATCAACATTTCTTTGCAATGCTGTTAATCGTCTGAAAAATCAAGGAAAGTCGGCGTTTTTGAAGCCGGTCTCGACGGGGCCATTGGATGAAGCGGATGACAGGTAAGGCCGGGATGTCGGCGAGAGAGTGTTACCGACTCACGCGAACACAGGCACCTGCAACGCCATGCTCCCAACACTTTGACAAAATGCCTCTATCAATTTGATGAACCCGTCAGCCCACATATCGCAGCTAAGACGTTCGCTGTCAGAAACCCAAATCTACTTCGTCCAACATAAGCACACACTAACCTCGACAGATTCCTCGAGATGACGAGATCCTTTCCTCTGTCCACAGGACCCTTTCCGACTGGGCCAACGACGGAGTCGGGTTCGCTCTGGTAGAAACGGCCGGTGGTGTTCACTCGCCGGGCCCCAATGGGAACTCCCAGGCCGACCTCTACCGACCTCTTCGGTTGCCCATCATCTTGGTCGCTGACTCCCGTCTTGGGGGAATCTCATCCTCTATATCCGCCTACGAGTCTCTCTTGCTCCGCGGATACGATGTCCACTCCGTCCTTCTATTTAAGGATGACTACTATCAGAATCATGAGTACTTGGGGAACTACTTCCGGGGCAAGAGCATACCGCTTGTCCCGGTGCCTGCACCGCCTCGGCGTCCGCAAGAGCAAGACCCCGACTCGCGAGCTCGCGATCTGGAAGCGTTGGACAAGTATTACAGCTCAGTTACAAAAAGCACGGATGTGGTCTCGCTCCTAGATGAGCTTGTTTTGAAAAACAAGCAGCGTGTCGAATACCTCGACGAGATGGCAAGCCGAGCACAGAAGACAATCTGGTATCCATTTACGCAGCACCACGGCATGGCGGCAAAGGATATCACTCCCATCGATTCCGCATACGATGATTTCTTCCAGACTTACGTGACTGCGGATCGTTCGGCACAACAAGGCAGACTCCAAGCCACGTTCGACGGATCCGCATCGTGGTGGACACAGGGACTCGGTCACGGAAATCCCGGCCTTGCTCTATCTGCTGCGTATGCCGCAGGACGTTACGGGCATGTAATGTTCCCCGGGAACATTCATGAGCCGGCTTTGGCGTTGGCGGAATCGCTCTTGAAGACTGTGGATAACCCTCGCCTACAGAAGGTCTTCTATACAGACAATGGCAGCACAGGTATGGAGGTAGCTCTCAAGATGGGCCTCCGCGCTGCGTGCGACCGGTATGGCTGGGATGCAAGCAAAGAACAGATCAACATTCTCGGCCTCAAAGGGAGCTACCATGGCGACACGATCGGGGTTATGGACTGCTCAGAGCCGTCGACCTACAATCAAAGAGTTGAGTGGTACAGAGGCCGGGGTCACTGGTTTGATTTCCCTCTGGTAAAGATGTCCCAAGGGGTCTGGCAGGTCGAGGTCCCCGCAACACTGCAAGCGTCGCTTGGCGGGAACCAGCAGTTCTCATCACTGGATGCAGTATTTGATGTAGAAAGCAGGGTCCGCTCGGATGCTGGACAGCGCTACAGGAAGTATATACTAGAGACCATTGAGCGCCTGGTTACTCAAGAAGGGAAGAAGTTTGGCGCCCTAATTATGGAACCTATCATTCTAGGAGCCGGCGGAATGCTCTTCTGGTCAGTATAGATCCTTTTTTACAGGAAAGTTACTGACGGACGACCGTTATAGTGATCCCCTGTTCCAGCGATGCCTCGCCGATGTCGTCCGCGGTAACCCCCAGCTCTTCAACCGAGGCCGGTTGACAGAACCGCAGCCGCAGACCGACCTCTCGTGGTCCGGTCTCCCCGTCATCTTTGACGAGGTTTTCACGGGCCTCTACCGTCTTGGCCGTAAATCCTCTGCGTCATTTCTAGGTGTCAACCCAGACATCGCTGTCAACGCAAAGCTCCTTACCGGAGGCCTGGTGCCGCTCTGCACTACCCTAGCCAGCAACGAAATCTTCAACGCGTTTACAAGCCCGGAGAAGCGAGATGCGCTCTTGCATGGGCACAGCTACACCGCGCATGCGGTCGGGTGCCAAGTAGCCCTTGATTCCCTTCGGACAATGAACAATATGGACGAGGACGGATCCTGGAACGACTTCAAGAACGACTGGAAACAACCCCATGCCGGCGACACCGCCCGGGTCTGGAGCGTCTGGTCCCACAAGCTGCTCCACAACCTTTCCCACGCCGAATCCGTCGATGGCGTCTTCGCTATTGGTAGCGTTCTCAGCATCTCTCTGAAAGATGCAGAGGGTGCAGGTGAGTTCCCGACTCTCTCTACAACAATTCTCTCGCCGATTCTACCCGCTAACATGTGACACCTCCACTCATTAGGCTATACATCCACTGCGGCTAAGGGCCTTCAGACAAGATTAGCGGCTGGTGGGCCGCAGTTTAACGTCCACTCTCGGGTCCTCGGGAATGTGCTTTACTTGATGTCAAGCGTGACGTCCAAGCAGGAAACACTGCGGACAATTGAGGGCATCCTGCGCGAGGCGCTGCTGTAACTTACAACCTAACTAGCATGTACATGACTAAGCTGTACTCTCTGTGTAAACAAGCGTCGTCTCACCGGCAACCGTAAGAAAAAAGTGTGGACACCGGACCGCCGGATAGGCTGGTGCGATCGTTTGAACCCTTGTAGAATCCAGCTCACCGAGTCACCGGGTCTCGATATGGAGCCAAGATTTACTATTGATGCCCGCTCTCGCTGGCTGAGTCTGGATCTTACAGAGACACACTAGCTCAGGTTCACTGAGCTCCGGCCTCGCAGGCCCGGCGACAATCTACCCCGCTATTCGCCAGGAGCACCGACTTCCGAGGTTATTCTAAATTGGCTCTTAGTGAGTCTCCCGCAGATCTGCAGTTTAGCACCTTGCTTTTTGCTGTCGAATCAGACCCAAGGGGATAAGATCAGGCACTGGGCTCGCTGATTGGTCGGACCCGTTCTCCATCTGGAAATACGCGATCCACTTCCGTCAGTCGTTCACTCGAAATACGTAAGACCTCAGGACTTGCGTTGAACCAGCGTTGGGGTCAACACTCCTGCAAAGGAAGAGTCCGTTTGCAGCGATAGCAAGCGAATCAAGCTAATCAAGCCAATCAAGCGATAGGAAGCGATAGCAAATAATTGTAGTTGAGGTCAGGCAATTTGCTCAGAATTATTGGACCAATTTGGACCAAGTTGGGCCAATTTAGGCCCATAATAAATTACAAAGTTACAAGAGTTCACTCTGTAGCGGTTTTCCACCGACATTTCACTCCTCTCCAGGCCAATGACGAGTTACCCTTCTTCAGGTTCCTATTGTGGCCCATGCTCCTCTCACCTGCATTTTCCCCTCCCGCCGCATACTTTTGATCACCCCTCGCTGTTTCCCGCAGTGTCACCTTGATACACTCCTCCAACCACCCGTCATCACTATGTCTGTCTCGTTTACGCGGTCCTTTCCTAGGGCCTTCATAAGGTCATATGGCACCGTCCAGTCGTCGCCCACGGCCGCTTCCTTTGCGAGCAGAATCCCCCCGGCTCTCCAGGAGGCTGTTGCAGCCACTGCCCCGCGCACCAATTGGACTCGCGATGAAGTCCAGCAGATTTACGAGACCCCGTTGAATCAATTAACCTACGCTGCTGTATGTTTCCGATTTGACCGCTGCTTATAAATTATTCTGTAACGCGGATATTTGAATGAATTGTTCGTTGGACCGAATGTTGACTCATGCTGAATAGGCCGCTGTCCACCGCCGCTTTCATGACCCGTCCGCAATCCAAATGTGCACGTTGATGAACATCAAGACCGGTGGATGCAGTGAAGATTGCTCCTACTGTGCACAGTCTTCTCGGTACAGCACTGGCCTCAAGGCCACCAAAATGAGCCCCGTCGACGACGTCCTCGAGAAGGCGAGGATTGCCAAAGCGAACGGGAGCACGCGTTTCTGTATGGGAGCGGCGTGGCGTGATATGCGGGGTCGTAAGACGAGTTTGAAGAATGTCAAGCAGATGGTATCTGGCGTTCGGGAAATGGGAATGGAAGTCTGCGTCACACTAGGCATGATTGATGCTGATCAGGCTAAGGAGCTGAAAGATGCCGGCCTGACAGCCTACAACCACAACCTCGATACTTCGCGCGAATTCTACCCCACAATCATCACAACCCGATCGTACGACGAACGACTAAAGACCTTGTCTCATGTCCGTGATGCGGGCATTAACGTCTGCTCTGGTGGTATTCTAGGTCTTGGTGAGGCTGACTCTGACCGCATCGGCCTCATCCACACGGTTTCGTCACTTCCCTCGCACCCGGAGTCTTTTCCCGTCAACGCCTTGGTTCCAATCAAGGGTACCCCGTTGGGTGACAGGAAAATGATCTCTTTCGATAAGCTCCTCCGCACTGTCGCGACTGCACGGATCGTCCTTCCCGCAACCATCGTCCGCCTCGCCGCCGGCCGCATTTCTCTCACAGAGGAGCAGCAGGTTGCCTGCTTCATGGCTGGTGCAAACGCTGTCTTCACTGGAGAGAAGATGTTGACTACTGACTGCAACGGCTGGGACGAGGACCGCGCCATGTTTGACCGATGGGGCTTCTACCCCATGCGCAGCTTTGAGAAAGAGACTAACGCTGCCACCCCCCAGCAGCATGTTGACTCTGTTGCTCACGAGTCCGAGAAGAACCCCGCTGCGCCGGCCGCAGAAGCCCTATGATAGGGCTCTAAAACTACCCCACCCCCCCAGCCTGATACGCTTTTCTCCCTGTCCGTGATTGGTAGGGAAGCGCTAGAGTCCTGCTAGTCTCAGTACAACTACATCCGCATCAATGAAATTGTCTCATCAACATGTAGCTAGACGCTCCGGTACCTTGGCAAGAACGCAGGTGTGCAAGCGAGAACATGAATGACTCTTCGTAAAGCTGTTGCCTAGATGATCCCACGTCTATTCCTTCTGTCTCTTTCCTATATAAACCCGTTCGCTTCCTGCCTTTGGCCTTCGAGACGGTTTCCACCACCACACCGGAAGCAACAAGGTATGAGTATTGCAATGAATCACTGCTATACCAGGTTTTATCCGTCTGCCCTCAAGCATCCGCAGCGTTCAGCACGGCGTGGGTGCTGCATTCCTGACCCAATTCCAATTTGGGTAATCGTGATGCTATTGGCCCAGGAAAAATCGCTCATACAACACATTCTGGACACATATAGGACCTCAATCCCCCGCTGTGGTGTTGTTGTACAAATCTCTCACATCCACTACTTTACACATCAAGAAGATTACGACTTCTAAATAAAATAGTGCTACAACAGCATCAAGTTACACAAATGCGGTGGTATTTGCCAAATCTATCAATATCATTACTATGTCCTTGAATGGGTCATATCAATCTATCCACAATGGCATACAACATCTTGAGCAGTGAAGATGAGAAATTTAAGGTCATCAACGCATTTAGGCATTTACAACCCATATTTGATCCCAGCTCGAAGGTGCGGGAGAAGTTGGCCTGAAGACAGCGAAGCGACAGCCTTAGCGATTAAGCTGCTGAGCTATGCTCAATGTCAAGAGCAGGGTATTGGATAGCTGCTTTGGTAGCAAGCTTTCCGTCGGAGTGCTCAAACGATATTCTGTTCCGCCTTGAAGTCTCCAGTAGCCTGGGTTTCCGAACGGCTCATAGTCGTGTAGCGGCTGAAGTCCTGAGGACCACGGTACACATCGACTTTGTTCCTATTTTGAACAGACTCGCGTCGGAAATAGATGCGTTTACACCACTTCCAGAGCTCGACGCCGGCAAAGAAGAGGATTGCTTCCACGACAACAACGCCCCATTCCCAAGAGATTCCAGTATGCATGAAGACGACATCATTGATAACTGGAATATAGAGAACTGGGAAGGTTGTGACGAAGCCGAGCATAACACCGCAGAAGAGGAACTTGTTGCGCCAAACATCATGCATCCACTGGGTGAAGTACTTCTTGGAACCAGGCTGCATGCGGAAGAAGCTGCGGCGCATGTTGATCATCTCCCAGGCGAGAAACAGAGCAAACCAGGTCATACAGACGAAAGTCGTGGCACGGGCTCGGAAGACAGTGTCGCATTCCTGGCTATAGTTGGCATTGCATCCGCGAGCAAGGTTTCCGTCGCCCCAGACATAGAGGACGAGCGAGAAAGCTGTTAGACAGAGAGCGGCCATCCACACTCCGTACACTAGCATGTCGACGATGATTTCCCAGGTGAAGATACCTTGTTTCTGTGATCTGTTAGCTTGAATGGCTCAATTTGCGTGAAGATTAAGTACGTACGCTTTGCGGCGGCCGGTCCATGACATCAGGAGCGGCAACTTCCATTCCCAATCCCATATCAGGAGCGCCTGAGGTAATCATGATAATCCAGAGAATCTCAACGGGCGCAATAGGGAAGACCGACTGCCCAGCTTCGTCCTTGAACACTAAGCCGATCAGAAGGGTGAGTGCAAGACCAACGTTTTCCGCGAGCAGATGCAAGACGAATTTCTGAATGTTATCGAAAATTCGGCGACCTTCTTCAATACCGTTGATGATTGAAGCGAAATTATCATCTGTCAGGACCAACTCTGAAGCATCCTTTGCTACATCAGAGCCCGCCTCTCCCATTGCAATACCAACATCTGCCCGCTTCAAGGATGGGGAGTCGTTGACACCGTCACCAGTCATGGCAGCGTAGCGGCCACGACGATGCAAAGCGTCAATCATACGGACCTTGGTTGTAGGTGCGCATCTAGCGATAACCAGGGGCAATGTGGGCAAGTCGTCGATCTCTTCATCCGTCAATTTGTCAAATTGACTGGCTGTCATGACCATCGCGTCTGCGACGTCTTTAGCAATCCCATCCATGTTGGCGGGGATGATACCGACTTGAGCGGCGATGGCTCGTGCGGTGCCAGGGTGATCGCCAGTAACCATGTGAACAGATATTCCAGCTCGGTAGCACTCTTCGATGGCGCCAGCTGTCTCAGGCCTAGGCGGATCGTAGAGGCCGACCAAGCCGCAGAAAACGAGATCCTTTTCGACTTCCTCGCGAGGGGGTACTTCTTCGCTGTTGGCGATAGGAGTATCAAATTCACGACTAGCCAAGCACAAGACTCGAAGACCTTCCTTCGCCAGGGCTTCCATATTTTGCAGAATTTGGCTCTTGATATCTTCGCTCATGGGGATGGGATCTTCGTTACGGGTCCAGAGAATGGTCGTGCAAGAATCGATGACTCGCTCCACGGCACCTTTCGTAAAAACCATTTGACGACCCTTTTCAGAGTCATCTTCCCGGGCGAAAATTACGGACATCTTCTTGACGGTCGAGTCAAAGGGGTACTCAGCCTTCTGACGCCAGATTGGCTTCTCGCCCTTCGTCCAGCGTTCACGTCCCCAGTTGAAGCGGTGTGCGAAGACCTGGATCGCTATGTCGGTTGGCTCACCACGAGCCTGCCATTCATTTCCTTCAGACCTGTGGACAACGGCAAGATTGGCCATGGAAGCCACATTGAGATAGTCCTCCAGGATCTTATTATCCTTGATCAGTTCAGCCGGATCTGCAGGGTCTCCTCGCGCATCGCGCTCAAGCTTAACAGGAGGATCAGGCAAGAGGCTTAGTTCACCCTCGGTAGGATCCAACGGGTTATTGGAAGATCCCACTGAATACGTTCCCAGAGATGGTATCCACGCCCTTTTGGCGACCATCTTTCCCTGGGTAAGAGTTCCAGTTTTGTCTGAGCAGATGTTAGTCACAGCACCAAGAGCCTCTAGGGAATCAAGTCTCCGGACAATGACATGTCTCTCAACCATTTGCTTTGTTCCCACCGCCATTGTGATTGTCAAAACCACCACCAAGCAAGCCGGAATCATCGCAAGGCCAGTAGCGACTGCATAGATAATGACTTCCTTGTCATTGCGCATTTCGTTGGCGCCCATGACAACGATTGCGAAGACAACGGCGATTCCAAAGAGAAGCAAAGCCAGCTTGGAAAGTTTACGTTGAAGAGGTGTTCCGACGTTGATGCCCAGGAACCGACCAACAGCATCCGTGGCAGTCAGGGTCCAAGCCTGCACGTACCAACGCTTCTTGGTCTCACCTCCGGGGCCACGCTTAACTGGGCGTCTTTTGGAGTCGTTTGCGTGTAGAGCAGCAGCAATAGCACCAATTTCAGTTTTCATTCCTGTGCCGATGACGACTCCGCGTGCTCGTCCACGAGTAACTGTTGAAGAGCTATATGCGATATTCAGGCGGTCACCGGGGCCGGTGTCTTCAGCAAAAGTCACATCGACCTCTTTCTGCACGGGCAGCGATTCGCCGGTTAACAGCGCCTCGTCTGTTTCGAAGTTCATGGCGTCCACAAGTCTGTTTGATATTAGTCCAACCCTGCGTCGAGTACGTGAAAGACATACCTAACATCAGCCGGGACAGTGTCTCCGACTTTAAGTTCAATCATGTCTCCAGGGACGATTTCGGTAGCAGGGATAGTGTTCGTTTTGCCATCGCGCGTGGCTACACCGGTGGGTGAACTCAGGTTCCGAAGGGAGTCCATGGTCTTCTCAGCGGCATAGTCCTGATACACGCCTACAACAATGTTGAGTCCGATAACGGCGCCAATAACACCACCCTCAATCCAGGACTCAATCCCGAAACTGACGGCCATTGCGATGATAAGGACCTACCAGGACGTTAATCAACTAAAACGAAGCGGAGCTAGGCTTAGGAGAGGGAAACAACTAACCAGCATCATCGCATTGGCAATCTGTCTAATAATAATTTTCGCAAGCGAAACACCTTCACCACCTTCGAGTTCATTGGGTCCAAACAGCTCCAGCCGCTTCTTCGCTTCAGCGGCAGTGAGACCCTCCTCCGAGTTCACTTTGAGTTCGCGCAAGATTTCATCGGGCGAGAGAGTATGTGCCGGCCGGGATAAGGGCTGCACATGCCCCTTCTGTTCGGTCTCCTCTCCCATGTCGTTTGTGTTTATCAAAAGTTTTTGTTCTGACGTTACTACTATGGTGTCTTTTAGGGAGGCTCCATATAGATCGTGTCAACCAAGGAATGCGAGTCCATGCACAAGAAGGACAGGGCCGGAATTGATACTGAGTGACGATGAAGATCTAGATTCTAGATTTTACAATAAAGAGATATATGGAAAGCTGGGCGATGGCACTCTATTTAACTCTGAGGCGGCTATGACGACAGCGACAAAGATATCTCAGAGGCAATTCACACTCCACTATGAAACCCGGATCCGAGCAAGCCAAGGCTTGGTATTCCGTGGTTGGAGACCTCTCGGACTGTTTGAGCAGCGCAGAGAATTGACGCATACGACTCGAGAAAGCCACGTGAGGCCGCAGACTCTTGGCAAATGCATCTCTCAGCGAACCAGCGGCAAATACAGATCCGTTGCCGCCTGTGATTTGCCGATAGCGAATGTGGGTCCGGCGGAGTGCCAAGAGAAGCGCGGGAGCCTTGGCGCTCGGCACGTCTGGGCCAGCCTGGGAGATTTCAACGCCTAGGATTGGTGCTCTTGGGACGCACCTTGGCTGCCTGCAGCCTTGAGGGGCTGGAAATTGAGTGGCAAGTCTAAATTCAGCCGATTGCCCTTCAAAACGGCGCTGCATCCCAGCAAGAACCACTTGTGAATGGACATCACCCCCACTATAGGGAACTCAGGCGTCTCACATCATCAGTTTCCAAATCTCGACCCGTTAGATGCGAATGCAAACCCAGTGCTATTCTAGCCGGTTCAGCCGATTACCTCCCCCACGTTGCATTGCGCCGTCTTATTGGATATGCTGCTTTGCTAGTTTCAGTCGTTTTCGTATCTCGCACGCCCGGTGGCTCCGAACTAGATAGGGCAGGCTCGCACGCAACAAAGACATAACTCACTATGGCAGGCAGCCCGACGAGCAGGAATTTGATCGCCGTCATAATTGGAGCCGTGCTGCTGTTTGGCGCCATTAGCGTACTTCCAATGTACGTTTGTTTCCATATCACTCCCTATCTCACACTAATGGTTCCGTCTGCTCCTCCCCCTCCCCTCCTTCCACCCTTCTGGCCCTGATACGGCGATACCACCCCGGCCGCATCACGGAATATTCCATGGATTTCTACTCCCAGGCCAAGTCCAATCCATCGGAAGCAGATCACACCCATCCCTCATTACCCCAACCCATACCCCTGTTCCTGACTGGAGCACGCGACACAGACACGGACACCCACTAACCGGATCAAATATCCATGCAGCGTCATTATGCGCCGGCATCGTCGCAGGGCAACAGAAAGACATACAAACGAGCTCCGTGCTCTCCAGGCCAACGGCTGCATGCGCCAGGTCACCGTGCAAAGATGGCTGGACCAGCAACGCCCCACCCCCAATATCATCGAGCAATATGCAGGCGAATCATGGTAAGGTCTTTCCGTTTGTTCCGTCCTCTCCCTCTCTCCAAACTCTCGAGTCTCCTCTTGCTGTGCCCGGCAGTCTTGGCGTCCCATCGCCAGATGCGGGGACAGGGCTGGATTTAGTGCAGCTTGGCGGACTCCCATCTAAACCTTACGAGGCCAGGATTGATCCTCCTCCCCTCCTTCCCAGCGCTGATCCGCGCCAGATTATGTGTTATTGAAATGAAATAGCCCGATCATTTGCTTGCTAACTAGATGACGCTGACGCTGATGCTCCCTTCTAGCCCCATCTGTCTCACGTCTTTACTCGCACCGTCCACCTTAGCTGCGTCGGCATCCATATCCATGTCCAGCTCCACTGTGCAAACCCTACCACAATGTCAGCAACATATAGCTCCTCGTCCAAGTCCCCCCGAAACAGCACACATAGGACATCCGCATTCACATTCCGAACCCTGCATACCATCAGCAAACAATGACGACGAGAGTAACCGGCCCGGGTCCCGGTCGCTTTGGAACCTACATCTCAGTCGAGGTCCTAGTTGCGAAACAAGATCGCACACGAACGCAAGTACCAATGCCTCGGGCTCGCTCGGCCACCGAGGCGTGCTGATCCTCACGCGATGCAACCACGTCTTCCATACGGCATGTTTAGCATCATGGTTCGAGTATCTTCGGGTTCAGTCCCATGCGCAATGTCAGTACAGATGCCCAGTTTGTAAGGATTTGCTTGGTTCTGCTTGAAAGCCTCTCTCTACATGTTGCCTGTCAGATACCCCAATTGCGATATCCTAGCTATTTTCTACGGAGTATGAATTGAGTCGGGCTGGGCTCGGCTCGGCTGGGCTGGCCCCCAGACTTGGCGTTTTGTCTATATGATTCGGTTTTTTTTTTAAAGGGGGGAAGCTAGTTCTTTGGTAAAGAGTATTTTCAATGGTAGAAGGTAACCAAGAGAGCTGTACATACTTCCAAGCAAATATTATGAACAGTCTCTGTCTTTAGGGCGCCTTGAAGCGAGACCAACGGTGACTCCGAACCCATTTCCGATCTGAGCGCAGGATTAGATTGGCCAAGACCGCGACCCATGGGTGACTACATCATCGATCTTCAACCCCACAGCTACGGACAGGCCTATCGCATCATCGGTCAAAGACTTTCCCGTTTCAGTCTCTGGCGAGGTTCCGTGTTCCGAGGAGATAGCGGCTTTTGCTTAACGTCACTAAGTGTGGTATTTAACAGACTGAAAGGGCGACCACCGGGGTTAGTTCGGAGTTATCCCAACTTATCGCTTTTGAGGATTAGGAGACTTGCTAGGCTGAGCGACGGTGGTGGTGATGCCGATTCCCTCTCTCCTGCTTGTTTGATCTTCTTGATCTTCCCGTTTACTAACTGCCGGTGCTTTGGCTGCTCTGGGTTGGGCTCTGCGGGTGAGACGTCGATTCATCCTTCAGGACGTGCATGGTCAAGGCCCAAGGTTCATAATTCAGGGTTCAAGGTCCGGCATCCGGGGTCTAGGATCCGGGGATGGGGTTGGGGTTGGTCGTGCATGTTTGCCTTGGGTTTGCTTGAAGGATTCATGTAGAGTTCGAGCCATGTGAATTATGTTTTTGAGCATATACTGCAAGTAGATTTCTTGCTGCATTCCTTCGAACTCATCTAGGTGTAGATGACAATGAGCGAGGATGAGCCTGGCATGGGCAGTATGTGGATTGAAGATGGAAGGTGTAGCGTGGTGGGCTGTCGTCGAGGCCCGCGTTGGGGTTCGGCGCCTTGTCAGGCTACTAGTGGCCTACCCCATGTACTTCATATGCAGGTTCAGTCATAACCCGCAATGCCAAACCCCCACGTTCAGTGCAGTTCCTGACCGCATTTTCGAACAATCGAAGAAGAAAGGGTTTTTTGGCCGGTTGGACAC
This sequence comes from Aspergillus nidulans FGSC A4, assembly GCF_000011425.1. Lineage (NCBI taxonomy): Eukaryota > Fungi > Ascomycota > Eurotiomycetes > Eurotiales > Aspergillaceae > Aspergillus > Aspergillus nidulans. The sequence goes on along the minus strand of NC_066257.1, from coordinate 2,654,135 downwards.
TCTCACGCGCACTGCGTAGAGGTAAATTCCCCAGTTATGACGGATTTATCCAGTCCCGTGGCTGTTTCTTTCGTAGTGGTTGGATGCAAGACGCTCAGGCATTTCAGTTCAAATGCAAACACAAATAAAGCACGGGTGTCACTCGAGATTGGGTCTTCCAATCGATGAATTGGGTGAAATAGTTGTCCGAGCTCCTGTGATGTCCGCGTATTGATGTCCAATCCTGGACTGCAGCTTTGCAGTCCTTAGCAGCTAAACGCCAATCAATGCGGAGTCCGGGGTCGGTTGAGGCCTGGTCGAGTTAGTTCCAGGCCCGATCAGGATTCGTCAACGTAAGGAACAGCCGCGCCAGGCGACAGTGCGGGATAGGCTGGTTTGCCTGCATTTGGCGGCCGGGCAGGCTAGCACAGAAGCAAGGTTGGGTTTGAGATACTACATGTAGTTCACAGGTAGAAGGCGGATAATGCCCGATGTAATCGCCATCACGCGACTCCAGACTTCTGCAATCGCCGTGATGCTGACTGCGTTTCGGGATACAATGACGCTCGTCTTGACCGCTGTCAGGTTTCCTTCAATGCAGCAGGGCTGTTCTGCAGCTGGTTGCAGGTAGATTGTGAGCTGTTTTGAATTGCAGGAAGTCTGTCGAAATGTGACTCAGGGAACACTTCGCGGGCCGTCTTTCCGGTCGATTCAGCAATCAAGTATTAGATCTTCCTCATCTGATGCAGGTAGTCAGGTGTCTCCTGGTCGTGATCTGTTTGTTCTCTTCATCCGCAGGAGCGGAATAGCAACTCTGCCACCCGTTTCAGAGGATAAAGACCTCACATTACCGGTTTCAAAGCCCAATTCGACTGTCGAGCCTATAACACATCATTCAGAAAGCCACTCAAAGCCACTCAGTAGCGCGGGTCAAGGCGTTATAGAATCAAGCCTGACAACTGTTCAATCCTCCATGGCCAGAACAGGAGTTCGAACATACCGCTTATCCTTGGACGTTGGTTCCATCGAGTCGCTCCATTACGATACCGTCATGCCGCAGGGAGCATAGCGTGGCAGGCCGTCTTAAAGAACAAGGCATGGAGAGCACGGAGGTCCCTTTAAGAGCATAACTCGCCAATTTCCCTGGTATTGTTGTTAGAGATAGGGAATGTACCACTCTAACATAGCGGTTACTGATGCAATATGGGCAATTAAAGAACCTAGCCATTTGATTGTCATCTTCCTTAAACTGGCCTCATGCTCAAATAATTCAGGTTCTTGGCTTAGTTGGTTTCCATGGACACATAGCGTTACCTTCACGGCTGTATTGTTTCGTTTCCAGAGGATACTCCATCATCTGCACGTAAACCCGTCCATAGCAAAGCGAAGGCAAAGGAATGTAAGAAGTAACCTGATGGGTCAAAGCCATGTCCCTCATAACCGCTCCTGCCGCTGTTGATGTGAATAAGCAGTATGACTCAAATGAGGACTGAGGCTGAGTCTAAGACCAGATTCTAGACAAACGAGCAAACAATCTTACTCACTTATTGGTTGCACGATGGTAAAGCCACACGACTGGGCTGTAGGAGCAAATGATCCAAAGTAAAAGAAAAAAAGCCGGCTCAGGACATTCCAAGCCCATCTTTAGTTTGCACTGCGTCTCGATCTGGCGTTGAGAATATTCCATCTCTTCATTTCTGTCTACGACATCAGAAATTCTGGCTTTGGTCACGGGCTTACGCTTTGGCTATGTCCGGTCGTCGATTAGCTTCTGTAGCCTCACTGGTAGTCGGCAACAAGGCAGGGTCTCCAGGTGAATCTGCGTTTCGCGCAGTCAGGACTTCGACACCTGTCTCCGTGACAAGCAAGGTGTGTTCTAAACGTATGTCAGTTCATGACTGCTAATATGTTTCCTTACGCACCAAACTGAGCAGTTCGTTTGCCATCGGCAGTGATTCGTCCAGTCACCCGGTCAACAGTTACCCGAGGACTTCCCGGAGCAAGTATAGGCTCAATAGTAAAAGTCATTCCGGCCATACACACTCCCACTTCCTTGTTCTTGCCATAATGGGGTATGAATGGCGGGGGATTGGAATTCTGTATGAAAGCCATGGCCACTCAGGCTGTGACTACATTACAGTTTCTTCAATAATGTGACAGAACGCCCGTATAGGCGTGCCAATCTTGACGTTTCGACTGCCAAATCCAAGCATTCGCGTGTTACCCGGCTACCATGACCGAATCGGGGTCTACCTTAGCTCGATCACCCTGATATTGACATGGTAGCCGCCTTGGTAGAGCGAAATTTCGAGATTGATGATATCGCCATCGAGAAGGCTCCGCCGGTCGGGTTTCCCGTGGCAAGCCACTTTATTTGCAGAAGTGCACAGCGATTTGGGAAACGTGTCGGTCTAAGGGCGAAGAATATGACTGCCGAGGTCAGAAAGGAAAACATCTTGAACAGAGTTGCTCTCTCAACACACTCTACACAAGCTTGATAAATGATATCGTCCAGGTAATCTGTGGCGACGCCCGGCTCGATCCCGCGGCCGTGTTATCCAGTACTTCTCAAGCTAGTCAGCGACCTTCCGTATAACCTCCTGTCCCTTGGCGTCCAAGAAATCTATCTTCATCCTGCCTAGGAAGCGTTCGCCCTTGAGTTTACGAGTCACGGCCCAGTGTGGGCATTTTATCGACCTGAGCAAAATACGCATCGCAGAAAAGAGGATAGACCTGTCGGATTGTGCCAGGAAACGAATGTCAGGGGAAAGGGTTGTAGAACCATCCACTGAGTCACGGTCAAAGACAGCCTAGAGCTGAAGTCTGATGTCTTATGGATGGTACCATTCTGGGAGCATGGACGGTCTTGTGCTGGCTCTGCACGTCTGTTAGCTGGCATCTCCAGTGAAAAGAAGCCAAATGACTGTAGGATCGAAACAGACCCAGTTCCTCTTGACACACTCCTGAAAACAAAAAGCTATCCTTGATGCCTTTTTTCAGACACGTTAACATTGCAAATCGCCCGCGTGATTCCGCAGCCTCGCCCCAAGACACTTTCTGCTGTCGACCAATGCGATTGAAAAGACTTCTTTCGATGAAAGGGATGTGGTTGGTGATGAATGTCACCTTGGTGTTGATCGTGATTGTTGCCTCCCCTAGCGACACGCCAATCCAGGGAATGAAGGAAGACGCTTAGATACCGGTAATGTGTGACCTCGCATCTGTATTAAATCACTGACCCCAAGTCTTGGCCTGGTAAGGAGCTTTTTGGAAAATCATGTACCTGCATACCCATCGCTATGAGTACAGGCTACAGCTACGGACTACAGAGTCTAGATTCATGTTCAAACCATGGTTTCCATTCGAAATGGCCTTGATAACACTCAACTAGCACTTCTCCAACCATGTGCGGGGTCCCGAGTTTTGACCGGATCAGGCTACCCAAGAGCACGCTCGCCTGGCCTGGACTTCTTTTAAAAGACCAGCATCCTCAGCACGGGTCTTCATCTGCTTGGTGAACTGAGGATAGTGTTATCCCTCTGCTCGGTGGGTAGACGGTCTCTAGTACCCCTTCTCGCATTTTAACAGTCCTTCTAGCCGACCACAAAACAGCACAATGCAGCTCAGCGCATCTCAGTTACGCTATCTCAAACCAGTTCAGATTGCTCTCCGACAGTATGACGAGAAGCTTCAGGACATAAACCACAAAGTGAGTCGGTCAATCGTCCCGCAATGTCGTGGTCAATGGACATGCATTAACAGTCAAAGATATGGTCCAACCCAGAACTTGCATACAACGAGCACCAGGCGCATAATAACATTTGCGAGCTCTTCGAGGCGCTCAGATCGGAGGGCTACTCTGTCCGACGCCACGCCTACGGATTAGACACCGCGTTCGAGATCGAATACAAGCATGGCGACGCCGACAATGGCCGCGTGCTAACATTCAACGCCGAATACGATGCCCTTCCGGGCATTGGGCATGCATGTGGCCATAACCTGATTGCAACTAGCTCTATAGCTGCCTTCATCGCTACCTGCGAGGCGATGAAAATCGCTGCTCCTGCTGGCTTAGTCTATACCGTCCGCCTACTCGGAACTCCAGCAGAGGAGTCTGGCGGCGGAAAGATCCGTCTACTGGACAGCGGTGCATACAAAGGCGTCAACGCCTGTTTAATGGTCCATCCTGCGGCACTGCCACCGGGTCAAGCTAACCTCCTGAGCGTAGCGAAGCCGCCCGAAGGCGGGTTCCTGGCAAACGACAAAGTCCGCGTAACCTTCACCGGGAAACCAGCGCATGCTGCCGCGGCGCCTTGGGAAGGGGTCAATGCCCTCGATGCTGTTGTAGCAGCCTATGTAAACATCTCTCTTCTCCGGCAGCAGATTCTACCCTCTCAGCGGGTACATGGGATTATCGTCAATGGCGGGGACAGACCGAATATCATCCCCTGGTCAGCGAGCGTGGACTACTATATCCGCTCCCCGACTTTGGCAACGCTGAAACCACTGACCGAGAAGGTTGTGAAATGTTTTGAGGCCGCGGCGACTGCTACGGGGTGTAAGGTGGAATTCCAGTGGTAGGTGTTTCGCTGGGGTCTTATTCGGTATCGCAATCTCGGACTCACCGTCTGGTATAGGGGTCCCTCATACGCTGACGTCAAATCCAACGAGCATATCTGCGAGAGCTACGTCTCCGTCATGCGAGCCATGGGCCAACATGTCCTCCTCAATAGCCCCCAGGGAGCAGGGGGCAGTGCGTCGACAGACATGGGTACGTCACATTACCTACAATCCAGAGTAGCAACTACCTCCAACAACAGTTTCTCCTAACATGACCTCCTGAAGGAAACGTATCCTACGCAATCCCCGGCTTCCACGGGATATTCTTCATTTCGGCCAAAAGCGGCAACCATACTCCGCAGTTTACTGATGGGGCGGGATCTCCCAATGCGTATAGACGAGCGCTTGATTGTGCGGCCGGCATGGCTGTTACCGCTTGCTATTTTTTGGATGATGATGATTTCGCCAGGCAGGTTGAGGAAGACTTTTTGCGAGGTGGGTCATTATAGCAGCAGCAATCGCCTCTTTTCGATGAATCAATACAGGTTGTGTCTCTTCGCCGATTCAGCTGCACAATAAGCCACGCGCGCACTTGGTGCACAAAGGCAGAATTATATATTCGTTGTGATCACTGCGGGGACTAAGAATTATAAAGAATGTTGATGGAAATAAGCTCTCTAGAATACCTAGCAGTCTTATAAGCACCATAAGTACTAGGAGCCACTATTGAACCAGTTAGGGGTATTATGCAAGGTGCTGATAAATTCTAGAGGACTATACAGCCCGTGGGGTCGCGCCAAAAAGCTGAAAACTGTGGTTGCTCAAGGTTGCTCAACTTATTTTTATTGTTGAAGTAGCCTTTCAACAAGTAGCCGGGCTAGCTCAATCGGCAGAGCGTGAGACTCTTAATCTCAAGGTTGGGGGTTCGACCCCCCCGTTCGGCTGTCTTTTTTTATCTTTTATCTATTATTTTGATTCACCCTCACCCCTGACACCTTACAATTACCTCAGTACCTTACAATTACCTCAGTTTGCAAGCCCTTTGTGTCTGTGTATGACTTATCAGTCTGTCTAGGTTATTTTAGTGTGGTTTAGGTTAACGTTGGATGTTTATAAGGCCCGCCCCTAGCTAGCACCAACGTGTGCCAGGAACATCGCTTCGGCTGGGGCTAAAAATCAGAAGCTGATAGTATCCTCATTCTGGAACGCGCAGTCGATATTATATTTGAACATATACACGCTAAATGTCTAATTTTTCACACTTCATACATCTTACGCGGTAGGAGCAACAATCTTGTCCCTGACGTACAGGTCAACGTACTTGTCGACCTCGTAGGCCTCAAGCTCGGCCTTGTTGTTTCCAAGGTCGACGAGTTCCTGGAGACGAGCCTGGTCAAAGTGGGCTTGGAGGTGGCGCTTGTACTTGTCGAGAATCTCGGGCTTGGCCTCGTCGCGGCGGAGACGGTGGCCGAGGGGTGCCTCGACGACAACCTCGTCGAGCACAGTTCCGTCGTTCAGGGTGACGGTGAGAGCGTTGGGGATGGTACGCTTGCTGGGGTCGTGGTAGTCCAGGGTGAACTTAGGGTCCTCAACGCAGCGAATGCGCTTGCGGAGGTCCTCGAGGAGAGGAGAGGTGGCGGCTTCGGAGCCATCGGCGTAATCATTGGCAGTCAGGCGGTTGAAGACGAGCATAGTAGCCACCATGTACTGAGTGCAATCAGTATTTGCCAACTTCTCATTCGTGTTTAAGATGTCATACCTGAACGCAGTGGTCACGGTCCGCAAAGTTGTCCATAGCCTTGAACTGCTTGTCGATGATGCGGATGCACGCCTCGTGGGTGCGGTTAGTGACCTCCTTGATATCTTTGGCGCTCTTGCCGAGGGCGGCGAGCTTCTTGTTGATGATCTCGGCAGCCTCAATAGCAGTCTGAGAGTGGAATTCGGCTTTACACACATTAGCAACCCCCTAGGCACGAGCGAGGCAAGGGACACATACCGGGATAGGAAACCTTGAAAAGAACGTTCTCCATAACGTAGCTGCCGTATGGGCGCTGGAACTTGAACTTGTTGCCCTTGAACAGGACATCATAGAAACCCCAGACGGGGGCAGAGAGGACGGTCTTGAGACCGCCCTCACCCTTTTGAACCTTGAGAACAAGGTTAACGGCGCGCTGGCAGGCGTCACCGGCAGCCCAGGACTTCCTAGACATGGTGTTGGGGGAGTGTCTGTAGGTGCGGAGACTCTGACCGTCAACCCACGCCTGGGTGATGGCGTCGGCGGTCTGCTTCTCGCTGAGACCAAGCATCTTGGACACAACAGCGGTGGTGGCAACCTTGACCAAAACAACGTGGTCCAGACCGACCTTGTTGTAGGAGTTCTCCAAGGCGAGAACACCCTGGATTTCGTGGGCCTTGATCATTGCCTCCAAGACTTCCTTGATGGTGAAGATCTTACCACCGGCGATGTTTCCACCGGCGCGGTTGGTACGAGAGACCCAGTCAGCGACTGCGAGAATACCGCCCAAGTTGTCGGAAGGATGACCCCACTCAGCAGCGAGCCAGCAGTCATTGTAATCGAGCCAGCGGATCATTGCACCGATGTTGAAGGCACCATTTACAGGGTCTAGCTGGTAGGGAGTACCAGGAACGCGAGTGCCGTTAGGAACGACAGTGCCATCAACAACCGGTCCAAGGAGCTTGGTGCACTCCTTGAACTTCAGAGCTTCCAGACCACATCCAAGAGTATCAAGGAGAACCAGGCGGGCGGTGTCGAACTGTATTTAATCAGTACCAATTGCGTATTACCCCATCAATCCATAATTGGGTTCTCAATTGGAGCTCATACCGCGAGATCAGAGTCGATCTTGTAGTTGTGGATGTAGTCGGCCATGTCCTTGATTTCAGGATCATAGTCCACTTGGGAGGACGCGGGAATTGGCGCCGCCGATCGTAGAGAAGCCATTGTTGAGAATCTCGAAGCACGAGGTAAAGCAGGAGATGAAGAAGCTCTGTAGGAGTTGAACGTCGACGAAGGGGAACAAGAGGTGCGGGAGAGCGAAGCGATGCGGGACTGGAGATTGCGGGGAGACCTGTGGGTCAGCCGTCTCAGCGCTGAAGAGGCAGACATAGTGAAGAGAAGAGAAAGGACACAGAGATAGGATTGAGATTGCAATACCCAATTGATGTCAGAAGGAGAAGAAAGAAATCGCCTGGTCGGAAGGAAGGGAGAGGGAGAGAAGAAGAAGGGTCGGCTGAGTCTCTGGGAGGGAGGGATTGACGGTTGGCCGACTGAGCCGAGGCCGTGGCTTTTACGCCTCTGGGCCGGGCATTTACCCGCACACCGTAAGGAGTACATAGCTGCTCGCCGGTTACACTCGGTGATTTTACCATCCGATCTCGGAATTTGGCATCTTGCTCAAGCTGCTTTACGTCCTTTGAATCGGACTCGCCTTAATGTGCTCTTTAGTGATTGTAGCGCTTTTCGGCCCTTCCAAGCTGGTCAACGGGTGCCCCAGATGGCGCTTCCCACCGTACCCCGCATCTACCACTCCAGCGTTCCTATGACCCGGCCATCTCGACTATCTCGACTCAATCAACCGCTTACACAGACCAGCAATCATCAAACGTTCAATTGGAAGATCTGCCACTACTATCTGTCTTGGCTGAGAACAGACTGAGCCTCTTCCCGTTGTCCAGCGTGTTATCGCTTCCGATCGCTCGCCGAGGTCTCCACGGTTGGACGGCGTTCTGCAATCCCGCGGCTAGGTCCAGAGCATGTGGTTCCTCAGGACCCTAATGGCGATCATTGGTTTTCGTGCAATTCACGCTCATCGGTGTCTTGCAGCGACCTGATGATTTCCTTAAAGACAGCTTTGGCCAGTAGGGGAGGCACTGCATTGCCGATCTGCCTCTTTACCTGCGTCCTACCGCCCAGGAACCGAAAGCCCAGAGGAAAGGTTTGCAGACAAGCAAACTCCCTGAGGGTAAAACCGCGCAATCCAGAGGGATGATAATTGTCCCCACCGCCGCATGTTATTGTGCGAGCTTGTCGGTTTCCGTCGAATGGAGCTCTTCGATTATGAACTCCGCGACCCCGTGCGGCAACGACGTCGTGATCGGGACTTCCAGTGGGGATATCGCGAATTGCCTGGCTGATTGTTGTAAGATCACGCAGCCCGGACCCTGGCAGGCCATGAGTAGGCCTTGGCAGCCGTGGGAGGCTTTCCCCAGGCCTAAAAAGGACCGATGTTAGTCATGAGTCAGCATCGAATCTTGAGCACGCATACCCTGACGCAATGATAATCAATCTCTTTCGAGACTGTGGCACCCCATACCACATACAATTAAGAAGGGCCCATCGGACGGAGTACCCTGTCTCTATGAAATCACAGATAACCCGGAGGAACACTTGTTGATGCCGATCGAACAGACCGCTCGTTTCTTCCATGGTATGAACTCTCGGTTTTGCTTTACGAATGAGGTCCCAGCATGAGAATATAGCTGCTGAGTTGGCATCATCATTGGGCCCTGGGATTGTGTGAGCAGGCGAGAAGGTTTGACACGGGGGCGAGCCATGAGAGATGTCCACTCTCATAAACTCCTCATTGCTGGTCATAAAGCTGAAAATATCGCTTCCCTCACATTCTACATTGGGAAAATTCAGTCGATAAGTTGCTGCCGCGTGGGGGCATAAATCAAAGGCCCATTTGATGTCCAAGCCAGCGGCTTCAGCGCCGCACGAGACCCCACCCGCACCACAGAATCCGTCACCGAAGGTATACTTCCGCTGCGCCTTCTGTTTTAATATTGTATCCTGAAAGTCATTGTCATCATCTAACACAATCACCGGCGTCTCAGCTTCCTCTTTGCTGCCGAAAGGAGCGGTTTCCCCCCGCCAACCATGGCGCAAGCTTGCCGAGGGCGCGCGGAACCCGGCATCGGCTTCCTCGAATGTCAGGTATTCAATTGAAGTAGTCTCTTTCTGAATAACCCTCTTCAAGCGGCAGAATAGGCCATCAGGATTATTATTCTTCTGACAGTCTTGACCAATGGGACAAACGTTGCTGAAGTGTACTGAGACAAAACGTCGAACGAACCAGAGAGGAATCTCCGCAGTTTCATCGGCAACCCAAATCAGCTCATTGCGCCATTGGGGAAGGTATTTGTCTGGGTGGTCTTTGAATTTGAGCAACCGGCGGCCGGTCAATATTATATTGCCTTTCAATGCTTGCCGTATAGAGCAAATTCGGAAGAATGCGCCATCGTGGAGCTCGACGGAATTGCCCGGCTTGTAGACAATTCCGTCAGCATCACAGACCTCTTCTAGCAGCTGCCCTTCCGGAAGCTCCGGCGAGAGAGGACTGGAAGCACACGCGGAAGCAAGCCAGTCCTCGCGCAGTACCTCGAAACACTCGTCGGTTATGTATTCGCCATCATGCGTCGTCTCATCCTCAGTAAGATCAATAAATTCCCTGGTTGCTGTGTCAGAGTCTTCGCGCAAAAAGTACAACCGATCTGGGTCGTGGTCGATTGTGACACTGCTGGCGTCGCTAGCGTCATCGACAATCACACTGGGACGGTAGAAATTGTGCATGTCGCGAGAGCAAGAAGGCAACGAGAGGCGAGTGAGGAATGTATACAGCAAAAGTTCACAGACAGTGCAAGAAGAAACAAAGGTTAGGTAAATATAGGCTGACTGTCTCATGAAATACAGTCTCAGAGAAGATAATCTGAGACAAGATGGCCTTAGAGAATATAGACGCAGGGGAGTAGACCAATATACGAGGAGAAAAGGCTGGTCAGTAGGTAGTGAAAGTGTTGAAACAGGCCGGCTGCGGAATAGAGAAGAGAGTCTTATATGAGATTACGGACTTGGAGCAAGAGGGTTTTGAGACATCAATACGAAATGAATAAAACATTCATTGTTTGACTAGATGGAATATTTGATCAAACGAGGAAACGAATACTGCAGATTGCAGGTTTTGCTGGAAGCCAGGCTTAGCAGATAAAACATCTGCATACAACCGGTCATTTTCTAAGCACTATGCTCAACAAAGAAAGAAGAGTAACATCTGACCCCAAGGTTCTACGCTGATCAGATGTCTTTCCCGACTGAGTATAAGTGAAGCCCCATATCGATCCTTTTTAGGGGCCAGGTGAGGCAAGCAGAGGATTCATGGCAAGCTGTGGGGATAACACATTTAAGCCTCAGCTGAAGCATAGAAGTGAACTGTCTCTATCTTACCTATTGAACTTATAGAACCTGAGAGTCTTTTAGATCTCCGTTTTGCTCTCAGTACAGAGTACACCCAACAGTTGAGTATATAGTGGATTAGTAACAAATGACTAATATCCGATCCTCTGCCGAATGGAGCCTTGGTTCCCTGTCCGGTTTAGCGGGAAAAAATTCGGAGAAAGATGGGCTTGGGAAATAAAAAGATGAGGTTGACTTCTCGTCTTCCCTTCCTCCTAAGACTCTTCTTAGCCATGTTCTCTCTTGCTCCTCCTATCCCTCCGTGGTCCTAAGTCCTGACCTTGGGCCCTACTCGCGTCCAGGTCGTCCTATCCAGTATCAATCTACATCCCTTGATGTCTTCGTCATAGCAGATCTCTCCGACGTCGCTCCCTCCATCAAGTTCGATTTTTCCCACCATACCCCACCACACGCTGCGCGCAGGATTTACCCCTCTAAATTATATTGTAAGTGCATTTGGTTTGCTCTTTGGCATCCTACCACCTCCCTTTCATGATGATCTTTCCGTTTTTTATAGATGTTAGACTTCCTAAGCATATTGCGGACACTTTCCGGCCTGACCTAAACTATAACATATCGCATATTCTTTTATCTCGCTTGAGCTGGGTGCGCGTTTGCTGATAAATCACACTGGCCTGCAGTAACCTGATCCGCGAATCAAGATGTGTGGTATTATCGCATTGATTCAGGCGAATCCGACCTCCTCCGCTGCCATCGACCTTCATGAGGCCCTGTACCTCTTACAACGTGAGTCCAGAATACCTACGCTACTGGCACTGCTTGAATAGATCAATGTGACTAATCATGATATTATTATTAGATCGAGGTCAGGATGCTGCTGGAATTGCAACATGCGCGGCAGGTGGTCGCATCTTCCAGCTCAAAGCCAACGGAATGGCCGCCAAAGTCTTCTCGGACGGCGCTAGGGTGGCCGACCTCCCAGGTTACATGGGAATCGGTCATTTGAGATATCCCACTGCGGGGAGCAGTGCAAATGCCGAGGCCCAGCCTTTCTACGTGAACAGTCCGTACGGCATCTGCCTCGCCCACAATGGAAATCTCATCAACGCGCCCGAGCTGAAGAGATACCTGGATTTTGAGGCTCATCGCCACATCAACACCGACAGTGACAGCGAGCTGATGTTGAACGTCTTTGCTGATGAGTTGAGCGAGACCAAGAAGGCGCGTGTAAACCAGGAAGATGTTTTCGCCGCCCTCAGCAGAATGTATGAGAGGTGCGAAGGTGGCTGGGCATGCACAGCAATGCTCGCTGGTAAGCGCATAGAGGCATAACCTTTCCTAAGTAATTACTTACGCCGTTAGGTTTCGGTATCCTGGGTTTCCGTGATTCGTACGGTATCCGTCCCCTGGTTCTTGGCTCCAGAAAGTCGCTTGATGGCCAGGGTACGGACTACATGATGGCGTCCGAGTCTGTTGCTCTTCACCAGCTAGGCTTCACAGACATTCGCGACATTCTACCTGGAGAGGCCGTCTTAATTGAGAAGGGCGGCCAGCCCGTTTTCCGTCAGGTCGCTCCTCGCAAGGCCTACGCTCCTGACATCTTCGAATATGTCTACTTTGCTCGTCCTGACTCCGTCATTGATGGTATCAGCGTCTACCGCAGTCGTCAACGTATGGGTGATCGCCTCGCCGCGAAGATACTCAAGAGCCTTGGTCCCGAGGTTGTCAAGGACATTGACGTGGTCATCCCCATCCCGGAGACGTCAACAACCTCGGCTGCCGCTGTTGCCCGTTATCTCGACAAGCCTTACTGCCAGGGCTTCGTCAAGAACCGTTACGTCTTCCGCACTTTCATTATGCCGGAACAAAAGACCCGTCAGAAGGGTGTTCGCCGTAAGCTGAATGCTATGCAAACCGAATTCAAGGACCGAAATGTCCTTCTCGTCGACGATAGTATTGTTCGGGGAACAACGAGTCGGGAAATTGTTACAATGGCTCGTGAAGCTGGTGCCAAGAAGGTTTACTTTGCCAGCTGCTCTCCGGAAATCACGTATGTCCAATGTACCTATCATGTTATTCCTGGGTCATCTGCTAATATTTGACAGTCACGCTCACATCTATGGTATCGACCTTGCATCTCCTAACGAGCTAGTTGCACATAACCGTGACACTGAGACCATCGCCAAGCACATCGGTGCGGACAGCGTCATCTACCAGACGCTTGAAGACCTCAAGGGTGCCTGCGCTGAGATTGCTCAAGAAAACGGCCTGGAGCATCCGCGTAATTTCGAAGTTGGCGTCTTTTGCGGCAATTATATCACCCCAGTTTCTGAAGGCTACTTCGATCACCTGGAAAAAATCCGGGGTGAGGGGCGGAAGGTTAAGGCGGTTGATCGTGCCAAGGAGGCTGTTACCCACGGATTTGCCAGTGAAAAGGACTTCCAGATTGCTGCCAATGGCGTTAAGATGTCTAGTAACGGTGATCTTGTGCCTGCGGAGAACCCCGCAGAGTCCGAGGTCCCTCAGGTTGGCGTCTACGGCTCCAACAAACCAGCTCCTCTAGAGATGGAAGAGCCTCCCAAGGTCAAGGACCGCATGGACATTAGTATCCATAATATTGCGGATCATTCCTAGTCATTTTTTTTGATTGTCAATCATTTTCGACATCTGGAGTCTTGGAGTTTGTAAAGGCTAGAAAAAAGGTTAGGGAGGCCGTTTGACGATATCCACACCTACGAAAGATATGACTAGAGATGTACATATTCAATGTCTATTGCATAGAGCAATTTATTGATGTTCCTACGATGTCGAATATGATGTTAAGGTTGAGATCAAGGTTTCGCTATCCTGCAGTACTACGTAGACTTACAGCTTTAGATTGCCAGGATCGGAGAATGCTTCCGCCTGCGTCATTGTACTCACCGTGGTTTTCGGCCGTCTCATTTCACTTTCCCACCATCCATGGAATCATGACTCGTTCTCAAGCGGCCCGTGAAACCGCATTAATCGCTGCTGGAATAGAGAAAATTGCACCTCAGATGCAAGATTCGGCCGTTGGCCCGCCAGCGTCGCAGATAAATGGCAGGGTGACTCGATCAAAGACTGCAGCTCTTCAACATCATAATCCAGCACTCCAGAAAGAAGGTGCCAACCAACTGCGAAAAAAGAAGGAACAAAGAAAAGGAAAGAGAAAAAGTGTACTGATACCTGGCGATGTGAACGAACTCCCTCACAACCTCGGCTTTCTGCCTCCGCTTTCTAAGATCGAGGATGTGGCGAACGGCGATATTAAGACGGAAGTCGAAGAAGAGGGTGTAGACGCCCTTACAAAGGAGCTTCAAGCTACCGTCAACAAAGCTACAGAGGTACTCGCTGGTCCCCCACCGGAGGACAGCAAGAAGAAGACGAAGAAGCCAAAGAAAGCAAACACCTACGGCCTGACACCGGGCATTACACCCTTTCCTGATTGGGCCCGTCCAACACCTGAGGAATGCGAAGAAGTCAATAGACTATTATCGTCTATCCATGGGGAAATTGTTGCCCCGACCACAATCCCTGAGCCGTCGCTGACCGTGACTGGCTGCGGTGAGGTCCCATCCGTACTTGATGCCCTCATCCGCACCCTGCTCAGCGGTGCTACGACTGGGAATAATTCTGCTTTGGCATTTAACGGCCTCGTGCAGAAGTTCGGTATCCTCCACGATGGGATTGGCAAGGGCAGTGTGAACTGGGATGCTGTTCGCCGGGCACCAGTGAAAGATGTGTTCGAGGCAATTAAGTCCGGCGGGCTGGCGGATAGCAAAAGCAAGAATATAAAGGCTATACTGGATATGGTATATAAGGAGAACCAGGAGCGGAGGAATATCCTTGTCAAAGGCCAGGATACCAACAGCGACAGCGGTAAGTTTGTTCAGCAGCTCAACGACAAGCCGGAAGGAGAGAAGCAGTACGAGATTGCATGCGCCGACCAGAACTTTCTTTCGCTCAACTATCTTCATGGTCTTCCCACAGAAGAGGTCATGACGGAGCTCATGAAGTACCCCGGGATTGGACCCAAAACCGCAGCTTGCGTCTTGTTGTTTTGTCTGCAAAGACCGTGCTTTGCAGTCGACACGCATATCTTCCGCATATGCAAGTGGCTCAATTGGGTGCCCCCGGATAGAGCTACGGAAATCACGGCCTTCAGTCACCTGGAGGTGCGCATTCCGGATCATTTGAAGTATCCGCTTCATCAGCTGCTTATCCGCCATGGGAAGTCTTGCCCCCGGTGTCGAGCTATCACGGGACACTCTTCTGCCGGGTGGGAGAAAGGGTGTGTGATTGATCACCTTGTGACGAGAACAGGGAAACGAAAGAATGCTATCGAAGGGGAGAAGGGGAAGAGCAAGAGACCTAAGGGGTGAAGGTATTTAAACAATCTATTTCGTTGCGCATAGAAACACCTGGCTTTACTTCATAGCCCGGTGTCTATGCTTGCCTGGTATCAACAGGGACCTATTACAAACAACACTAAACTTTTTAGATCACACACCAAGACAGTATATCTAAATATCTACAAGGTAGTTAATGAATGTGTCGAGTACCTAGAGACCGGCACGTGCCCGGCGCGACGGAGCGCAGATCAAAAGATCGGACCACTTTTTTATCTACTCCGCAACAACCAACGCTGGCCTCACACAAGCCCTTCTTCCGTTCAATTACCCTTGTGTGCGTCAGAATGGAGTGTCTAGCGCCATATATCCCTCCAGCTCTTTTGTCGCTCGTAGAGCGTGCCCAGGAGCAAGTTCAAAACCAAACACACACGTTGAGTATCGCCGTTCTTTCGCTCAGCGCCGTGCTCCTGGGCTACCTCTTCGTTGCAGGTAGCAGGGAATCACCCGTGTCTTTTACTGTACCTAATCCGCCTGAGATTAATCCACACTGGGAGGGGTCGAAATGGGAGGATCTGCCCCAGGGGAGTGAGGAGAGAAATGTTATTGAGGGCCAGATTCGCGGGGTGAGTGCTGCTTCATGGCTTGACATACGTGCATCTTCAGGGGTCAATCTAACTTAGTACTTCGTACTGCCTATAGCAATGGAACGAGAACCTGATTATGAGCTATTGCCCCGCGGACGGACGAGTACTTGGTTCCGGAATCAAGCCTGCGACAGCGGATGATGTTGATCGCGCGATACAAGCGGCGAGCAGAGCGCAGGAACAATGGGCTACCACTACCTTTGCGGAAAGGCGGCGGGTGCTGAAGACTCTACTCAAGTGCGTTCCAACTTTCCTATCATGAACTTACGGATTGGGAGAATTGACCTTGATAGGTACGTGCTGGAACATCAAGATGAGATCGTGATCGCCTGCTGCTTGGATTCAGGGAAAACCAAGGTCGATGCAACATTTGGGGAGACGCTCGTCACTGCAGAGAAACTGAAATGGACGATCGATCACGGTGAAAGGGCGCTGAGCCCGGAGTCGCGACCCACGAATTTCCTTATGATGTACAAGAAGAACCAAGTCATCTACGAGCCCCTGGGTGTTGTGTCGGCTTGTGTCTCTTGGAATTATCCGTTTCATAACTTTATTTCGCCGGTGATCAGCGCCATCTTCGCCGGTAACGGAATTGTTGTAAAGCCATCTGAGCAGACTGCCTGGTCTTCTGTATACTTCCTCAACATCATCAGGGGCGCTCTAGAAAACTGTGGCCATCCCCGTGATCTCGTTCAGAGCGTTGTCTGTCTGCCTAAGGTCGCCGACCATTTAACCTCGCACCCTGGAATTGCCCAGATCACATTCATCGGCTCGCGTCCGGTGGCGCACAAAGTATGCGAGTCTGCAGCAAAGGCATTGACACCAGTAACAGTCGAACTCGGTGGGAAAGATCCCTCTGTCATCCTCGATGACAGCAGAACTATCAGCGAAGTAACCTCTGTCGCATCTGTCCTCATGCGCGGCGTTTTCCAATCCGCCGGTCAAAACTGCATCGGCGTTGAGCGCGTCATTGCCCTCCCTGGCGTATACGACAAACTCCTTGACACCGTCACCTCCCGCATTAAAGCCCTCCGCCTCGGTTCAGTCTTACTAGACACAAAGCCCAACAACCCAAACAACAAGTCAGGTGCCCCAGACGTGGGGGCCATGATCTCCCCGGCCTCTTTCTCCCGCTTGGAGTTTCTCATTCAGCGCGCCGTCAGCCAAGGTGCTCGCCTCGTCGCTGGTGGGAAACAATTCGAACACCCAACCTATCCGCTCGGTCACTATTTCACACCGACCCTCCTTGCAGACGTCACGCCCTCCATGGAAATTGCCCAAACAGAGCTCTTCGCCCCCGTCTTCCTCATGATGCGTGCATCTTCCGTCTCCGACGCAATCACCATCGCAAATTCTACCCAATACGCGCTAGGTGCCTCGGTATTTGGCTACAACACGCGCGACGTGAATGCTTGTGTCTCAGGAATAAAGGCAGGCATGGTCTCTGTTAACGATTTTGGCAGCTACTACACAGTACAGCTGCCATTCGGCGGCGTCAAGGGATCTGGGTATGGCCGGTTTGCGGGCGAAGAAGGTCTGCGGGGCGTAAGTAATATCAAAGCGATTTGCGTTGACAGGTTCCCGCGCCTTATGGCGACGAGGATTCCGCCGCGCGTGGATTATCCGATTATGAAGGGAGAAGCGGAGAAAGAGAATGGGGATGGTGCATTTGAGATGTGCAAGGGGGTTGTTGAGACGGGGTATCAGATCACGCTGGCTGGGAGGGTCAGAGGTATTCTGAGGTTGATTGGGAATATGTAGTTCTACTTCTCTGGGGCGTACATCTAGAGTTCCAATGATTTAATAAATATGCTGATATAATTTAAAGAAGCCAAAAAAGAGAGAAAAAAAAGCTTCTCCATTTCATAGAGATTAAAAAATAATTATTAAATAATTTTAGAACAAACATCTTGTAAGTACGAATATGAGAGCTCACCTAAGAATCCCAAACATCAACCCCGTCCAACAAGGCCAGCGCCATTCCTCCCATTTGATGGGACGCAATATGACAATGCAAGATACTTGGGAACTTGTCCTGCACAAAATACCGAATAACTATCCATGCCCCATCCATGAGCCGCGAATCAAAAAAATCCGTGACAAATGTATCCCGCAACGCCGCAGTCTCGTTGACGTAAAACAAATCCGGTACTTCTGCCTCTGCAGCACTCACATTCTCCCATCTGAATTTGCCAACCCCGTTGCCAATTATATATGCTCTGTTACCGTGCTTATGGATCGGATGTGGCGGGTGGATGAGGTCGCGCGGGTCGGCAGTGATTTCGAGGACAATGTCGACCCAGGTGTTGTTTTCTGTCGTGAGGGCGTACTTTGGTGCGATGACGGCTAGCGGATCCGGTTCGAAGAGGAGCGGTGTCGAGGAGGTCATTTCGGGCTCGTACAGCACGTTGTTTCCCAATGACCAAGAGTAGGAGTTGTTTACGCGGATCATGCCGGTACGTAGGGTTGTTGAGACCTCGCTCGAAGGTGGGGGAGGCGGGACGCCAAAGGCCGGCAGATTTTCTGTGAAGAGAAGCTGGCGTACATCTGCAGATGTGTTGCCACCGCCGTAGTTCATGTAGCCCACTGTATCTGTATGCGGTCCGATAGCGGCCTTGGGCACATTCTCCCTGTGGATCCAATCCTGATTGACATACGAGAGGATGGCGTAAACGCTCATAACCTGATCGCCGCCATTGACGGCAATCCGAATCGCGTAGTCGCCTGGTGTCTGGTCTAGCTTGATCATGACGGCGTACCGAGCTCCCGAGTATACGCCAACCATTTCGACTTCACGCGGTTCAACAAACTGTCCGTCAACTTCATATACCCACATTGGGTGATTGTCGACAGAAAAAGTTATGGCCTTTTGCGCAGCGCCGCCAATGAAATTAAGGCTGACCCAACCGTTGAATTCGGGATCGACGTAGATCACCGGGGGCTCGACACTGGACGGGGTGCAATTAAAGACGACTTCTGTGGGAACAGCAGAGAGGTTCCAGGGGCCGTAGTCGCCTTGGACATTATGTAGGTCCGGTTGGAGGCAGCTATGTATCATACAATATCAGTATTTATATAATCTTGACTGGGCGTAGCGCGTGCAGAGACTTACCCTTTCTCGGTCAGATGTGTTCCTTCGAGGACGGCAGTAAGGCCGTCGTCGCTCACTTCCTCAAGGTATTGGTATCCGGGACAGTAGACTGAGCCTCGACCATTGATGAGGAGACTATCCACGCAGCTTTTGCAATTGAATTAGTTCGCAACAGGAAGTAAAGGAAAAATCGAGCTTACAAGACGTTATAGCCAGACTCAACCTCGATGTTATGATACTCCGCCGAAGTAAGATATGTCCAGTCCGTAGCAAGCATCAAATAAGGATTATCTTCTGCGTACTGTATTTCTGCTAACTCTCTCGGGTCTTCCGTTATAACCGCGTAGGGTCGCAAAGCATCAGGCTTGCGGCTATTGAGACATGATCAATAAGACTGCCTCAATGGGCTTCATCGTGCAGATAAGGTGTAATCTGATCAGACGTACCGAATATACATTGCTCCTACCTGCCCATCTTGCATGAGCCCCTTGTAATGCGAGTGATACCAGAACGTACCAGCTGGATACGCTCTGAACCGATACGTGAACGTCGCACCGGGCTCTATTGGTGTTTGCGTAAGGCCCGGGACACCGTCCGCTTCAGGTGTTTCTCGCATTCTAGAGAGAGTGTGTGAGAATGCAAGAATTTTTAGGTCCATGCAGAAATGGGACGCGGAAAGGGCACACACTCTAAACCATGCCAGTGAACGGTTGTATTGAAGGGAAGGTTATTGATGACAAGAACCTGTGATTGTCAACTCTGTTGTCGGATGTACATACGGTGAAAACTTGGTTGTACCTCGACATCATCATCTTCATCAAATATCAGATCCGGACCTGGATACTCCCCATTCGTGAAGACCATCTCGCGCGGCGTACCGCCGTTGGGTGATCCGTATTCCCATGTCAGCTCGAGAGTTTCACGGACGAATCTCGCGTGTGAGAGACCAAGGTTCAGAGCCAGTAGTGGGAAGAGGACCGTGGAGAGGTACATGGCTGGATCCCGGAGGAATCAAAATGACGCTCAAGTGCAAAACGCGATAGAGACTGAAACCGTTTGATTATGTCGGCTTGATGTTGTTCGCTGATATATACTTCGCGTTTCACATTCTTGCATTGTTGATTGGAATGTACCTGGTGCTGAACGCGACTGCGCGACGTTTCCGGCAAGGGGCGTGGTGCCTGGCGGAGGGAAAAGACCCTGGGATTAATTACCGTATTTTCCTACTGGATTTGCAGGTGTCACACCTGAGTATAGCAAGGGAGTCTTGTCTGCTCCTTTCGTTGTACACTGATTCTTCCAGCGCTCATCACCACAGAAATTTGTTCAATATCTTCAACATCAACTCTCAACAATCCATTCGCTGGGAAAATCGTACGACGACTCTTCTAGCCAGACCTTAAGCTCATCCGTTCCCAGAATATCTCGAAGATACCTTTCTGTCATGGCACTTGCTGTATTCAAGCCCCCATGATAGAACATTTGTTGACTTCCCTTGGTTGTCGCCCTGATTTGCTCCGGCAGCTGCAGCATGAAATCCAGTAGCCATTGTTCAAAAGGACCACCCGTAGTAACTGCCCAGTGCGTGATCTCCGAATCGTCGTAGGGAACAGACTCAGCACTCGCACGCAGCAGAAGCTGGAAGAAGCTAGAGTCGTGTCGTGCCACACGGACAGCGGTGCGGAAATGCTCTGGTGGTAGGGTATACACGGCATCTACAAGGTTGTTCTGGCAACGGAAGGTAAACTCGTCGAGCTTAAGGAGGGTGGTGAGGGCGTTAGCATTGTGTTCCACGAGAGCCGCATGGATACCTTGCTGAATGGCTTCACGGGAGAAATTGATCTCATTTATCCTTTCGACACTGAGTAAGCGGTTCAACCCACCAGCTAGGCGGAGAACCTCGAGAAAGCGGGTGTGGGCTTCGTTGAATCCTTCATTCGCTCCACTGAGAAACTTGTCGGGGATCTCAGAGACGTCGAGAATTGTCAGGTCCGTGGCCGATTCTACATCTGGCCCGACGTTTCTGATGTTTAAAGAGACTGGTGGCACAACAGATAAAGAACGGCGCCAATCTCCATCAACAACGTCCATATCGAGATAGTTTATCTTTCGTGCAAGGAAAAGATTAAGTATGTCTTGTTGGTCAGAAGACATACTGTGTGCCCCCGGGAACCAATATCGCCAAATGGCCAGGCACATGAGGTCGGGCAGTGAAGATATCAAACGGTCGATGGTGCACCATCTACACCTGACGACAGATGCCTGGAGAGAACTTCGCTCCTCCTTTTCGAGATGGATATACTCCAATGGTCTCAAGATCCGTGAGATCTGAGTCTCTGAGACCCTGATGGCCGCAGCCTTCGGGTCTGTGGGCGACCCGACATCTTGGTTCGGTGGATAGAGATCTGGCAACACAGTCTTCTCTGGATCAAAGAATGCTAGCAACGTCAAAGCACGGTAAATCCGGTCGCTAGAGACGGCTGCAGAGATGGAAGACGAGCATCGCGGCAGGTTGACATTAAGGGAGTACAGAAATATCTTCTCAATCAGTTCCACGGGCAAAGACTCCAGTCTGGATAGCCTCCTGCGGAGTCTTGGCGGAGGCGGTTTGGCAGCAAGGAGACGAGCCCGCTTGTAGCTCCCAGACTCGCGTTTGACGTCTGGCGGTAGCATTGGCCTCCCACCCCTGGGGCCTGATGACACAGGTTTAGGTACGCCATTGTCAGATTGTGCGCGTACTTTTCTCCGGCCACGGGTTCTGATCGGAGTTGGCATGCCGTCTATGAAGAAATCATGTCTGAGACTACAGAGAAGTTATCCAAGCAACCATCGCGTCAGGTGACCTTCTCTTCAGCCCTAATCTGCAGCCCTAAAAGAAGATCTGGAATATTGACTAACCACTTTAGGAAGAGAATTATGACATCATATATATCAAATGCACCAGCCCGCCCTATCTTAGAAGACACCTTAAGCCGTTTCTGAGGTGGAACCATAGATCGACATGATCAAGGGGGTATTTCACAGAGTGGCAAATATCAATCTATTCTCCATCCCGGAACTGACAGCATGCCATGTTGCGGGGTTTCCACAAGACCCTGGATGATTCGGTCAGAGGCTTTTAGGGCCGGACTGAAGTCGTCGCTATGACGGAATTGCTTCCAAAAGTCAAGACTTGGGCAGTTCAGGGATGAGGAACAGCAACTCTCTCATCTTTTTTTGCAGACGGAACCTATCATTTTCATTTGTTCCCCCCTGCCACTGCGTGACTTCCAGTCGGACGTCATTTCCACTATATCCTTGTCTCAGTCACACCTGTCCGCTCCTACCCTTGCCTTATCATTCTGGCTGGTTGAGGTCATCAACGTCATTACCTACCATTTTCGCGAGTCTCTCAATATAAAGAACCTTCCTAGACCAAATCTATATATACCTCGAAGTGTTCAGGAACAATGAAACCATTCAGCGATATCTCCACACATACCACTGCATCCTCAAGCTACTCAACCTCTTCGAACGCGAACAATAACAACTCTACGAACAACTCTCAATCCTCTTCCAGTTCTAAAGTCCTCAAGCTTACCAAAAAGAAATAAACCACTACCAATACACTTTACAAAATGGGCGCCGTCTTTTCTTGTGTACGTTCAGCTCTTCCTACTTTAATCCCTACCTGCTATTAGACCCGCGCCTTCTGACAGCTCCACAGATCAGAGACCTCTTCCGCTCCATTGGAGCATGCATCATGGGCGTCATCAACGCAATCGCAACTGGCATCAAGGTCGTCATTAACGGCATCGTCTCGGTCCTTGGCGTCCTCGTTTCCTGCCTTACTTGCGGCTACGTCGGACGGAGAAGGCGCACTTCCACTCGGATGCATAATAGGTCAAGGCCGGTTTATTAGACTGGACCGGCGGATATAGCAACGATATAGATTGCTCAGTGAATCGGCCGATTTAATCTAGTACGAGTGATGACTTGACGCCCTCTCTTTCCTTTTGTTTTCTTTTGTCGACGCGCCTCTTTCCTTTCTGGCCATGCGCTTATTTTCCGCGACTAACACCTAAGTACCCCATTTGTTTTGTGATGCGTTGAAAATGTGATGTTGTTGTTGCCTGGTTTAGGTGATTGTTGTACAATATGATATCCCTTTTTTGTTCTTCAAATGGAGAGACCCTTTGCTCCGAATTCTTCAGTTGTGAACAAGTTATTTTCCATAGTGCAAGGATTTAGATCTTCGCCGTCTTGCCTTAGGTATAACCTGCGGTGCAACAAAATCTTCATAGCATATACAGTAAAGATTCATGTTGCTGAGTACTTCGATCATCAACCCGTGGTGGGCCGGCTGTTTGTAGATGTAGGGAAACTGAAACTTGCGGGCGGTTTACGGGGACAAGTGTCTATTATGGGAGTTCTCTACTTTGACCAGCTTACAAACCATATCATGGGTGAGCTTCTACTAATAGTGGTGGACAGCGGCGTGGGACGGTCGAGAGTGAATGCGTAAAAAGGGAAACATAACAACGTATTCGGGTTCTTCGTGGGCGCGCAGGGTCTGGCCATGGAAAATGAACACCGAGAGGTATAAATCGGAGGGGATTTGCCGCTCATTTATATTCTCGGATTATCCAGAAGAAATGTTCTACCATTTTGTGCGGACGGTGAAACGGAAACATCCCCGAACGATGAAGATCGACGTCATGCCAGGACTATTGTCGTCGTTATTGAAATGGCGAGCGTACTGGAAAATCACCACCGTCGCGGAAGTATCCAAGGTGGAAACATTGAAGAAGAAAATCAGGATGTGATTCTCGTAAAATTCCTGGATTTCTAGCAAGCAGAAATGAGAGGTCCGAATGGCTCCATCATGAATTCATTATCCACGGCGCCGCGATTTCCATCGATATGGCACGTATCCGAACACAGTCGAACCAACCAGAACCCGATCCCGAACTCGTTCTTCATGCTTCCATTTTTGATGCCTCCCACGTCGTTTTCACGTTCAATGCATTTATCGGAGACGGCGGGCCTCACGTTCGGACTCGAGCAGGCAGAGAATGTCGTCGACACGGACTGAATGAAACGATCCTAGTTAGTACTCCCCTCGCATAGTTTAATGTCTCGCTTTGCCGGATGGGTTTGATTGGAGGGCTCTGCATGTCGCGATATCACACTATAAACGTACCGGGTCCCTTGACGTTACGGATGATAGAACGGGTCTGATCATCCATGAACTCGACGCGCACCTGGGTGACACCACCGCGAGAACCTATCATCAAGACTCCTATTAGCCTCCATATCTCCAAGAACGGCACATCCCTTTAGCCCTGTCGCAGTCCAGCGGCGCTCTAATATATCTGCCGCCGCTGACCACCCAGCAAGAGATTTCGATATATTCATTGATCGATCGATCGATCGAATAAGGATTGGTATGCATACCGGTGCGGCCAAGGACACGGGTCACCTTCACCAGCTTAGTAGGGGTCTTGGAAGCATCCATTTTGGCAGGTAGGATTCCGGAGAGCTGGATTTCTGAAATTGAACGAGGAAGCGTGGACGAGGGGAGGATACGATGTCGTTGTCAGATGCCCGCTTTGGTCGTCCAGAAATTGTGGTGCAGTGCAAAATTCATTTTAGTGCGTCGGGACAGGGTTTGGAAGGCGGAACCCTCGGAAAAGTGCTGGCCTATCAGGGGTGAGCGTGGAGTCAGGCGGCCAAGGCTACCTCCGCCGGTTGAGATCAAGAAGTATATGGGGATGACTTTGGGTTGGAATATTTGAATGATACTACGACACTTTAACTCACTAAGGTGCTCTGTATTCTAATATTTTATTTGCTGATGATTACTTCAAGATAGGGAGCGCCCGTTCGCTCGTCCAGGCTGCAATACTGGCGGGCGGAAGATACTACCTGGGCATTACAATGTCATTTCATTATGAAGTATGGAGTTCGATTGATGAATCAAACAAAAAATTACGGCCCTACATTTTTGGACTACCGAGACTTCGGGAGGTAGATACCAACAACATAGCCGATCTTGAACGAAGATCCGTCATGTCGATTGCATGGGGGAGTAAATATATAGGAACTAGACAGACAGCTGACATTACATTACCAAGCCAGTGGCATTAGTGCCTATATACGAAAGTCAGGGGCTGATGAGTATCGCTCGACCTAACTACCAAGGCTAACACCGCTAACTAGCAATTACAGGTTAACAGGCTGCGCATGTTTACGTTCGTAAAACTTGAAAGGATTCTAGATTGAACAGGTTCTATACACAACCCGACAACGGATCACACTGCCAGGTATGGAGCTAAATACGCTTGACTGGAGGGATTGTTTGTCGTGTGATGACTTGGTCGAGGTTCAGGGTAACAAAAAAGATACAAGATACACCAGTTTAGACGACGGACATGTCGCCGAAGCGCTCCTACGGGTGAGTCAGTAAATATAAACTAAAGATAGCTTAGATGAAGGTGAAACTGACCTTGTATCCGGCGGGCATCCATCGTCCCTTCTGGACCATGGCGGCAGTCTTCTCGTCGATCTCAGGTTGAGCAGCAGCAACCTCGTCCTAAAGTGTACAAGTTAATCCATCAAGCCCAAGAATTCAAGTAAAAAGGCAGGAGAACATACAACAGTGAGTTCGTCGAAGGGCCGGGCGGTCTCGATGTTCTCGAGAGTCTTCTGGAGGTTGCGGAGCTCAGCCTCAACCTTGCCCTTGGTCTGCTCAGCGCTCTGGATAGCCTGGGCCTCGAAGGCGTCAATAGCCTTCAGCTGGCGGTCAAGGTCGTAGGTAGCGGGCTTGAAGTTCTTGAAGTTGTTCTCAATCTCGTCAACAATGGCCTGGTTCTTCAGAATGCTGCGGTAGCGGGCGAAGTCGACGGTCTGGGGCTGCTCAGAAAGGAGCTGAACCTTGCGGCGCGCATCATCGTTACGCTTCTTGAAGGCCTGCAGAGAGGCAGCGGTCTGGCCGCGGAGGCCGAGAGAGCTGGTCGTCTTGACCCAGTCGATCTTGAGAGCGGCGCTACGCTGTAAGTCGAGCAGTTAGCGAGTTCAATCCAACCTGAATCACCAGACACGTAAGCTACTAATGCACGGGCAACATACGGCAGCCATTTTGAGTCGTGGGATGGAGAGGGGATGGTAAAAGGGAGCGTTAGACGTGCAAAGCTGTTCGTTCCGGGTTGAGGGTCGATTCGGCAAGGTTTGGAATGGGGATGATAGTCACGTGACTCTTAACTCCCGTTATCCGAAATGTCGCGAAGATATTGTTAGGTACGCAATAACTGGGAGTAATTCACAATCGGTCTATTGATTCAACAGATTGTAGTCTTATTACACAGTGGTTAAACCTTTCGGAGAGTAGTTTGCAAAAGTGGTTGTTCATTGATTTTGCTTTTGGACTAAATGATATACACTATGAAGTTGGACGGACATCCGGGGACATATCAGCCTGATTCCAAACCCCAGAACCCATTCGACAACAGGACAGACACATTCAGCCATTAACAGTGTGCATTAACTGGATCGAGCTCATATGCTGAGGGCCATGATTGAGTTGACGATATCATTGTCGTTCTCCCGCAGAGCCTTGACGGCCTTCTTGCGCGAGACATTGGCCTGTGCCATGACGAGGTCGATGTCCTTGGGCTCGAGACCGGTCTCATCGACCTCCTCACCGTCGTCTTCCTCTTCCTCCTTCTTGGCCTCGGTCTCGGGCGCCTTGCCCTTACCCTTGTCGTGGTCGTGATCGTGGCCAGCGTGCTCACCCGCAGCCTCAGCGGCAGCCAGCTGCTGGGCAGCGGAAGCCTGAGCCTGGGAGTTCAAGTCCTCGATCTTGGCCTCACCGAAGATACTGTTCCAATGCGTCAGCTGCTGACATGCTAGCCTCGATATTTTGCGGGGGAGTAACATACATCCAGGTGTTGCTGGAGGGAGAGCGGTAGACGTCGGGCTGGTTGATGACGAAGAGGATCTAATAGAGTGTTAGTACTCAATGCTTGATATCACGCTGCAAGCGTTCCATATCTTGTGGAGGAGGTGCGGGGAAGGCGATGCGTACGTTCTTGGGACGGCGGAGAGTGACACGAGTGATGCCAGGGACGTGCTTCAGACCGAGCTTGCCAATGGCCTTGCGAGCCTTCTTCTCGTTGCGAGAGTGAATGGTAACCGCAGCACCACCGGGGATGGTGGGCTCCTCACCGGCCTCGGACTCAGAGGAGTCGGCGGCGTCCTCGACGTTGGTCTTGGGGACCTCCTCATCGGGGAGCTCTTCGATACGGGGGTCGGCCATTTTGTGATATAGGTAAGCCTAGAAGGGTTGCAAGTTCAAGAGTTAGCGAGCGAGTTGTGACGTCTGGTGGCCTGGGTGCTCGATTTTGGGTCCTCGACCGTCTGGATACAACCGCCAAATCGCTCAATCGCGGGATTATCACCACGTCCGATTTGGAAAATCCATTTTCGCGGTCGCACAATTCAGTTGAACATACCTGCGAGTGGGTTAGGGGCTTGTTGTAGGTGATGGTGGGTTTTTGTCTTGTTGCGGTTGGGAAGACGCAAAGCTGTGTGATGCCGAAAATCGTTAGCGAGCTGATTGGACTCGGGACCCTCTGGAATCATGGAGAAGCGACAAACGCCGTCATTTGCCATACAACTGCACGCAATCTAGATCTTTTTCCTTTCTAAAGATTACACTTTTCTTGATGATATTTAAAGAAATAGGATTTGTTTTAGGGGAAAATAGTTATTGCCCGCATTTCAGTATGTAGAACAAACCCAGCAGAATGCCAGGACGCCCTGACATAACATTACGAGATTCAACGGCTTGTCAGGATATCAAGTGTTCTTAAGTCATTTTTATGCTGTCAATGATAATGCATACAGCGAGTTGCTGAATTTAAACCCTCAGCAAAGTGAAACCGTCCCAGATACCCCTTCACTCTATGCACCGAGCCTCATTAACCATCTAAGCCTTAGGAGCAGCTGCCCTGATCTTGGCGTGAGCCTTCTGGACCTCGAAACGAGCCTGTATGTCATATGTTAGCCTTTGATACTAAACTGTACTGCGGCTCCTATATTTCAAAAGCCCCATATTCCAGCGCCATTTGATAGATTAAAAGCCATATCGCAACGTACCTGCTTCCTGAGTCTAAGGACCTTGAAGCGCTCGAAGTCGGTCAGGTTCTTCCGTCGGTTGTTGATGTCCGCCTTCTGAGCAATGGAGCTCTTAGCCCACTTGCCGTCAATCTCGTTCTGCGCCCAGAGCTTCTTCACGGGACCGGTTCCGGCGGCACGGGGGAGCTTGGGGATAACGAAGTGGGTGAGAGTGGCGTGAGAGAGAGGGAGGACGTGACGAGGAACGATCTTCGCCTCCTCAGTGGAAGGGCCGTCGACCAGGACCTATTGTCGCCGCACTAGTCAATTTCACATTCATCATAGATCCTCCTTCAAGTTCAAATGTTCCCGTCGCAGAGTTCCGGATCGCAAAAACGTACACGCTTGTGGTCGACAATCTCGACAATCGTGGCCAGCTTGCCGGTGAAGGGTCCGCGGCGGATTAGCACCACGCGGCCAACTTCAACAAGCTTCCATTGAGCAATCTTGACATCGATATCGGCCATGGCGAAGGCTTCCTATATGGTGAAAAATAGGCTTCTCAGTTGACAGTTTTCACGGCAGCGAAAGGGCGCGTATACACTCACGGTCGACAGTTCCGGGGAGGGGTGGTGGAAATTGTTGTCGAAAGTCGGGGTTGTCGAAGTCGTCCAAAACGCACAAGTTCGCACTCGACTGACCGGATCGCGAATTTCGGTGTTGCCCACAGACTCGCTTACCAGCCAGTAGCAGCTCTCAACGTCTTCCGTGCGGTGTGGCCTAGGGCTGCCGCCCGAAGAGGCTTAGTGCGTTTAGCGGAACATGTATTTTTTCCGTTTCTGCAGCTTTAACTTCCAGCAACGATCATCGCATGCTTTTTCTCTTTTTACAGTTCTTTTCAACAGCAAAACACTCGACTCCCGTCAAGTTTATGAAGCTATCAGAGCTTCCAGAGCTTGATGGTAGCTCTATTACCTTGATGGCTGATGGATCCTCATCACGGTAATCATAAACCAACTAATTATACCTTGCATTCAGGCCCATTGTTTACTGGTATGTTGGCACCTATTGTCTTTTCTCCCTTCTACATGATGCGGTAATTTGCGATTGACACGGTGTCTGTGAAGCTCTCGCCGGAGTTTCGATACAGCACTGTCGCATGATATTCAATTTCTTACATATTCTGATAATTTCATCACTTCGCCATTATGTCACTCAAATGTGGTCTATTCTTCTGCTAACTAGCGAAGACCTCAAGCAGATACCTAAGTCGAATGACTACCTTTTCACTCTATCCCACCCTAATGGGTATGTTCGCTCGCCCTGAGTTTTCGTTATCCCCGTCCGATGATTACAACCTATCATGCCTAGATAGTACTTGATGCCTTTGGCAATGATATATCCTTAATCACCAAGATCTCTGAGGAACTCTTACTCTCAACACATATCACTCGTGCATTGTTGGCGACTCCGGCTGACTTTGGTCTTACTAGGTTTCTCATTTTACATATATTAAGACATGACTCATGCAACTATGTTTTGATCCCCTTCCATCTGCTCCTGCATTTCAATCTTGTGGCCTTGGGGCCTTGTAGTCTCGTATTATTGTAGATTTAGTAGTAGCGTTCTACTTTTGCACATGTATATGAAGTTTGGTATTGGTAATGGAGTCTAGACTTCAAAGACTACAGCTGTTATGGAGCCTTCGGGGCTTGGGCATTCGAAACAACGACGTAGGTGTCGCAGAACACGCCGTACAGAGTAGTAAGTTTAACAATCTTCTAGCCGGGGCGAATTACAACCCTGCAAGTAACCAAATAGAATGAAGTATACCTACAGTTTCATACCTGTATACTTGAAACTGTCCTGTAACGCCAGCGACAAAGTATATTCATGCAGCGTGTACATAGCGAACGATGCCAACCGCCAACAATCAAACTAAATTCTACATTATGATGCATTCGCATTTCATCAAGTCCGTGTATATCATTATGTGCAACTGGGAGCAGCCGTAAAATTCTAGGACGAAATTCCGTTGCCCAAGGCCGAAGCAGTTGCTGACGGCCCTTCACGGCTGAGCACCCACATGAAGATGAACTGAATGACGTAGGAGTAGATAAACAGGAACTGCGTGCGGCGGTTGCGCTGAGAGCGAGCAACGGTGTGCATTGAGCCGGTGCGCATAGATGAGTCGCTTGTGGAGTCGGGCAGAAGGACGTATTTCAGGGAACGAAGCTGTGGGTCAGGTTAGCAAGTTTCAGACTCACAGTGCTGATCGAACTTACAAGAAAGAATGCGTTCGCCAGGAACGTGTAGATGAATGCTACCCATCCGACCCAGCTACCTGTTCCCCTCCCAGGAGTCAGGATCTCGGAGGCAACGAGGGTGACGATTATTCCGACGAATTTGTAGCCAGAATATGCGACCAGATCTACCAATTGGGAGTCGTTGTTGATGCTGAGGATGTACATGGCGAGCTTCAGGCAGATGATTTCGAATACGATGACCGCGATTGCTGTGGTGGTGGTCGCTCCAAGGAGTTCTGGGTGGAAGTTCCCACGGAAACCCGCCAACATAGCCGACAAAAGGATGTATGTGACAAGGGCCATCACAGGGATGTACATGTCAGGCGAGTTGATATCATCACGCGGAGGTAGGAACATGGACGAATATTGCTGGTGCGAAATCTGGCCATCAGGCCCGGTCGAGGCAGTGGTAAGACGTGCTTGCTGTCGAGACCATGGTTTGTGTCGCCATGGGAAAAGCACAAGCCCCAGCTTATTGATCACGTAGGAGTTTGAGACGTTGAAGTAGTGCTTGAGGGCTGGAATGGATACGTAGCGGTTAAACTGGTTTCCGATGCCAATTAGCAGGACACCTATATAGAATCAAATTCCTGAAGGAAGCTTACGTTCTGCTCCATATATTCCTGCCCTGCCGCCATCGCAGTTTTGCCCATATGAAACCCCATCTGCGCCGTGGGGTCATTAATGAACCCGCCAAATCCAGGGGCATACGTCCCACTGCCGCCTTGTGCGATATCCGGCTGGTAAGGGTTGCCATATGCCGAGGATTGCGGTTGCTGAGATGTTGGAGGAGGCGGCGAACGCATCATGGGTACAGTTGAGACATGCTGAGGCACAGGGTGATGAAGCGGAGGCGAGTGCGCCGGGGGAGGTGCGAAAGACTGGCGATACATAATGACGAATTTGTTAAACCAACTGGTGAATTTGAACTTTGCTGTTTAGATTTGAGACTGAGGGTTAGATCCGGTGGAGGGAATAATTGTGTGTTGAAAGAGTGGGAGGTGTTTATACGTGGCTGAAGGCAGCAGGAGAGAGAAGTGGTCACTGGGATTAATTTCTTGCCCGGAGCTGACCTTGATCTGATCTTCGCCGCCCGCACAGTATTCCCCACACCGCAAGCTCACCACACAGACTGTACAGCAGTCCTCGTTTCAAGATGCTCGAAGCCTTTGAGATTCTGTCTACATCCGGGGTAGTCTTATGGTCCAAGTCATACGCGCCAGTCGGTGCCCATGTTGTCAACAGCCTCGTCAACGACGTCTTTATCGAGGAGAAGGCGCAGCTTCAGAACGCAACCAACAGCGTTTCCCCCATCTTTAAGAAAGAGAAGTACACATTGAAATGGAGGAAGTCAAAGGATTTTAATTTGATATTCGTGGTATGTATGATCTATAATGCTGCGCACATTGACAGCCTGCTAACGCCACAACCCATCCAGGCCGTATACCAGTCGCTTCTTCACCTCGGTTGGATTGACAAACTTTTGGATAATATATCGACTATATTTGTCGATCTATACAAGACCCAGCTGCAAAGTGAACGGGCTAGGATTGTCCAGTATCCTTTTGACAAGTATTTTGACCAGCAAGTGCAAGAGCTTGAAGACAACGCCACTGCTGGTTTCGCATCTGAAGCGCCTGCAGCAGATGCGGAAGCCAGAAAAGACCCGCTCGTCTCTGCTGATAATGGAGGTCCCCCTCCACCACCTGTCCCTAGGCTATTGAAAGGCATGTCTGAGTTTGAAATCTCCCATTGACATATGTGCTAACTACCTCAAAGCGCAGCCTCAAGCTGCGCTTAGTGCGGCAACCTCCGACGAGGGTTCGCCGCCACAAACTCCAGATATTTCTAGACTATCATCGCCTTCTTCGAGCCACATACTAACAGGCAAAGCCGGTCCTGGCGGCCGCATTTCTCGCCGGGCACGTAAAGCCGCGAATGCAAGCGCGACTGCCTCATCTGGTGACGAGCAGGTTCGAAAAGGAAAGACACCAAAAAGTGGGAAGAAGCTACGGGTATGGGACGCCGATGGACTCGCAGATGAGGACGATGGAAGAGTCCTTGACTACTCCGCGCCTGCTGAGGCAGATGATGCTGTCGCACCGACAGTGGAAGCCGTGGCGCAAGAGTCTTGGGGTCGCCGAACTGGCAAAGGCCAGTTCGTCCTGAAAGACTTGGGCGATGAAGTCCATTCTATCCTTGAGAATGCCGACAACAAGAAGGCCACCTCTAGCGCGCCGTCAGGGCTTGTCGGTTCCGGATTCAGCGCCATCGGTGGTCTGCTGCGTAATATCGTTGGCGGCAAAATACTGACTGAGGCTGATTTGGAGAAACCATTGAAGGCGATGGAAGACCATCTTTTGAAGAAGAATGTGGCGCGGGAAGCGGCTGTCCGGCTGTGCGAGGGAGTCAAGCAGGAATTGGTTGGAAAGAAGACGGGCAACTTTCAGAGTGTGGATGCTGCACTAAAGTCGGCGATGGAATCTTCCCTGCGCAAAATCCTTACGCCCACCTCGTCCCTTGACCTCCTTCATGAGATTGACACCGTTACCAAAGCGAACAAGCAGGGCACGTCACGTCCGTACGTGATATCAATTGTGGGTGTCAACGGCGTTGGCAAATCAACAAACCTGGGCAAAATCTGTTACTTCTTGTTACAGAATAACTACCGCATTCTGATTGCTGCATGCGATACTTTCCGATCAGGAGCCGTTGAGCAGCTTCGCGTTCATGCTCGAAATTTGAAAGAGCTCAGTGCTCGTGAGAATGTTGGCGCAGTGGAGCTTTACGAGAAGGGCTACGGCAAGGACGCTGCAAATGTGGCCAAAGACGCGGTGGAATATGGTGCAGCTAACAACTTCGACGTTGTCTTGATTGACACCGCTGGCCGTCGTCACAATGATCAGCGCCTCATGTCCTCGTTGGAGAAATTCGCCAAGTTCGCTCAGCCGAACAAGATTTTCATGGTTGGAGAAGCCCTCGTTGGTACCGACAGTGTGATGCAGGCACGCAACTTCAATCAGGCCTTTGGAACGGGGAGAAACCTCGACGGATTCATTATCAGCAAGTGCGATACAGTTGGCGACATGGTTGGAACTCTTGTTAGCATGGTGCATGCGACGGGCATTCCAATTGTTTTCCTAGGCGTTGGTCAGCATTATGGTGATTTGAGAGGGCTCAGTGTGCCTTGGGCCGTAAATCTCTTGATGAAGTGATCTTTCGTGATTTACCGATAGCTTTCGGAAACCACTATTTTGTCATTGCTCATGCTCTTGATTAGTCCCTATCTAAGAAATGCAACAGAGCGACCGATGCCGTTTATTGTTGAGAAGGAACATTGTATCAAGATTCAGAAGTGGTATTATGTAGGTAAAATAGCAAGATATATATTGCGGACCGAGCCCGTTTAATGGAAGTGCTACGTGTCGTTGCATGCGATTGCAGCAAGGAAAACAAAAACAATCATTTCGTTCACCGGTCTTCTCCAAGTTCCCCTATATCACCTCCCTATCGCTCGAAACTTACTCACTTCTTCATCTGCTCAGAGAAAGTAGTCAGTTACTCCTAACGTACGTCACTTCTAGTTCACCTGAAGATTCTCCCGGGGCCCACTCTCGAGACGTTGGAGCGCAACCACCTACGAGCTTTCTCAAACCACGCCCTTGACAAGTCTTGAATTTGTTTCTGACGATTTTGGATAGCTCACCGTTCCTACTACTTGGAGACCACTCTACTTGAGTCAGTATGGCGCTGCCCCCTATCGCAAAGGCCACTTTACAGGCCGCACTGATCAGCGCCAGTTCGAATGTGCTAGCGCAGGGTATCACTTCGTATCGAGAGGGCGTGCGTACTACTCCTTGTCCCCGATTTCTTAAGGTCTTCTCTTTGCAAAAGATGCAGAATATCGTACGTATCTAGATGCGAAGGCGAGACTGACATTCCGCGACTTAGACACCCTTTGAGCTCGACTCCCAGGTACTCTTCCAATTTACCACTAGCGCCCTCATTCTATCACCGCTGGCATTTCTCTGGCTTGAGGGCCTTGAGCAAAGATTTCCCGGAACCCAGCAGACGCAACCACCCAAAGGGAAAGAGAAAACAGAAGAGAAAGGGAAGAGTAAGGACAAGCCCGAGCCAAAACCCAATGTTAAGAACATCGTGGCGAAAATAGTCGTAGATCAGCTTATTGGTGGCGCTTGGAATACTGTTGCTTTTATTGTGACAATGGGTATCTTGCGCGGACAAAATTATGAAGTCATCAAGGAAGAGATAATGAATGTATGTGACTGTCCACCCCAGACCGCGTTCTTTCCCATCTGTCCACTCCGCTCGGGGGCCTTCCGTAGCGGTTGGAAGTGAAGTGACGATACAGGAGTCCGACTCATCAGCTGGATGCTAGTCCTGGCGCACTCTGTATAACGCAAGCAACATATCTGACCACCGTCACAGAATTTCTGGCCTTATATGCTCGCAGGGCTCAAGTTCTGGCCGCTCGTCTCGATTCTGAACTTCACCGTTGTCCCCGCGAGCCAGCGCCTCCTAGTTGGGAATTTATTCGGTGTCGTATGGGGCGTTTATGTCAGTCTCATGGCTGCGTGAGCATGAGCATGGGCATGAGCCAGCGCCTGTCCCGCGGCACAATGCAGTGGAATCGGAGGGTTTCCTATCAACAGAAGCTGTCATCTTCATTCCATTCTCCAGTCATGTCATTTCCTGTGTCACGGGTGCAGCCGTGCATGGCCAAGGATGGAGTCTGGGGCCAAAACGACGTCCTGTCAGAAAGGAAACCGAGAGTTGCGTCGGGATACTCCGTGTTCGGACCAAGAGTGGGTTCGTTGGATTGGGGAATTGGGGCCAGAGTACTAGGAAAGGCATAATCGGCGTATACTACTTGATAGACACGAATCACGATCCACTGGACTGAAGGGTCATGTACTGGTCTGGGCCAGTATCCAATGCCTGGAATGACCCTTGAGGCCGTCTGGCATTTGCATCTCCAATCATCTCCATTCTTCTTTAAAGAAAGCCACGCTTTGCTTAGCAAACTCAGAAACTCATCGGTTATTTCCATCATTGTTGGATTGGGGGTTGGGAAGAGCGTTGGTAAGACCGCATTACTAGGCTGATAGTTGAAACAACACCAAGCCCGATCGTGGCCAAGCAGTAAACCAAGCAGTAAATGCTTACTCTATCCGAGCTAGTACAACGTAGCCCATTCTAACTCTCAAGTGAACCTCAATGATAACGCGAAGTCCTTAGTATAGAGAACAGAATGCAGCACCTCTAACTAGAGAGTCGTATACTGAAGAAGGCTGTTCAACACAGCCCCACGGGTGGCCCACTACCACTACTTTAAGAGTTAACACTAGCGGGCTATTTTGGGAGCGGAATTTACACTAACTGAACTAAGACAGCATTCTTAATGGTAACGAATCATAATGGGAATACGAGCTGCAAGCATGGATTTGGGGGTTTGGCCTGTGGTGGCTGAAGGCTAAGGCTGTACGGCACCCTGTGAGCACTGATCAGTGAGGGCGGAGTGAGCGGTGCAGCGGGTGCCGATCGATGGCTAAAAATGGCTAAAAATGGCTGAAGAAAAGAACAGAACTGAGACGAGAGTTTGGGTTTCGCTGAAGAGAACTCTGGTTGAGATGCTGATTAGAGTGAATGTAGAACAGGATATGGGGTTATTGTTTATTATCAAAGTTATATAATGAAATCTTGGAGCCAGGACGGGTTACGTATAGTCGTATTAGTCTTGGAAAACACAGAGTACTCCGTAGAGTCAGCACAGAAACCGACCCCAACGATTGATTACCGTCACAGGGATCTTCATGGTAATTGCATAAGTGGCCTCGGGCCATCCACGACCGGCCTAGTCAGAAGACACGAGAGACACGAGGGTCCATCAGAGCTTATCTTTAATACGGGAACAATACTCTTATTCTGCATCTTCCTCGTCTCACTCACAAAACGGTTTCGCGTCACCCCTTCACCCGCTCTTCGCTCCTCTCTGCACGAGTGCAAGCAAGCAAGGAAAGAGGCAAGCACCTGTCCGATCTGCGTGCTACTGAAGCCATTGAATGAAGGTTGGTATACCAACATCTGTGTGACCGGATCTGTGCGCTGATAGTCTCGAGCTTGCAGTATAGTGCGGTTGTCTTTGTCCTACGTGCGTCTGCGTGCCTTTGTCCCTGCCTTGTACGGATCGAGTCAACAAAGATAAACACGAGTTCGCTTTCCTTTCTGCAGGCCCAGTGTCCAGCCCTAGCTATTATTGGGGCGTGCGTCTGGAATCAGGGTACACCCAAAGCCCTGGGCGATAGTAGTCGACATAGTTCGCGACGGAAGGGATCGACGACACTAAAGGATCGAGACCATCATGGTTGTAGGCTGGAATAAGTAGGGACACCAAGCCAGCTTTGGAGGAAGGACCAATATTCAGAATAGCTGAAACTCGACTCGTTCACGATGAGCGGTTCCGCTTTATATAAGCATGGATCTTTCGGTCCAGATCCAGCGATGAGGCGGAATACACATCCTCCTGTTACGGCAGCAGAAGGAAAAGGAAGAAAGGAACGCAGTCTGTATGATGATGATATATATGTTTCGCCAATTCTTGAAGGGAGGCCGTCCTGGTCAGGAACACGCTGGACCCGCTTTTTCCCAGAACTGTCGTCGCATTTCTCGCTTGTCTCCCCTACGAGTCCTCGAGAGCCGCAATACTTGCATGGCTCTCTCACGGCAACTGTCTATATTCGAGAAAACAAGTCCGAGGAAGACGCCTCTGAACCGGCGACAGGGGCGTCTTCGCTATGGTCTGACGAACTGGTTGATGACTCCTCTTCGTGCTATAGCCGCAGATCGTCTATCACCAGTCTAGGGTCTGAACACTCCGCATCAGCTTACAGGTCTGCCGACGCATTCTCCATCATCTCTCCCATCAGGGCAGGCGTGTTTGACGAGATATCCGTGCATCGGTCCGGCACGAACTTGTCGCGGAGATTGTCAAGATCGCCATCTGTGCGGGAAAAGCCGCTACCGTGCGAACCCCCGATCCAAATGGCTCCACTCTCAATCCGACGCAAGAGGACGCAACCGCCATTGATTCGTGAGGATAGCCTGGCCGAGATTGTCGAGTCGACTGCGCCAACGCACGGCCTTCAGCCGACGCTGTCGCAAGCTGCAGAGGAACTCGAGAATGCACTTGATAGTCTTGTGGAACGGAAAAACTCCCTGCCACATATTGATATACCCCTGCAGGTGAGCAGAGGTAATATGGATATGATTCCCTCACGCTCTGCTCCCAGCCCGCCCCATGACCTATTAAAGAGCAGAAAGCCTAGGTTGTCCACTTTGTCGCCGGAGGAGGAAATGAAACATGCCAAGAAACCCCACAAAGGCCGGCTCTCTTTCAGCGTGCCTGGCTTTGGCAAGAAGAGGGACCGGCCCCATTTCCGCTCCCTGAGCGGCTCCAACATTGTTGGTCGACTTGAGCGCAAACACGCCCACCACGAGGTCGCTATATCAACAGTAGCGGTTTCAAAGGACTCGGAAAAGGAAAATGACGCATTTGGATCGACTGACACAGACTTCCTCAGCCCACCGCCCCCTCCTCAAAGACCAGCGTCGGTCAGCAGTGAGCGTGAGCTGCGCTTGAAATTACCCCGTCTCCAAACACAAGAAGTGCGATCACCAGGCTTGCGACAGAAGCCATCATCAGTGAAAGTCCCAACTACAGTGGAAGCTACCCAGAGAACTGAGAAGGCGTCGCCCAAGCCCCGAAAAACATTTTCGTTAAACCTCGGGGGCACGATGTCGAAGAACGCTGCCGCGGCGAAAGCTATCGGGCCGATGTGCGAGATGGATGTTGACTCGGCGCCGATAGTCGTATACGAGCTCGACGCCGGTCTGCCCGAGCAGCAAATTAAGACTCCGGTTGTGCCTCCCCCTTTTATTCCCTCTGGGCAGATGCCGGCCACACTTCTTGATGAGATAGTCCTGATGCTCTTGCGACATTGCAGCTCGTTGCCGGACCTGTTCAATTTTGCTGTTATGAATCGGCAGTTCTACCGTGTTTTCAAGCAAAATGAGCTCGACCTGATCAAAACTACGGTTTTCCAAATGTCGCCTCCGGCCTGGGAGCTGCGCGAAATGAGCCCGCCCTGGGCCAGCGAATGGCAGGTCCTGTTTGACCTGGACGCTCCAGTCCCGGAGTATACGCCCTCTTCCTACCTCGACCGCTACACCCGCGACCTATATACGCTTGTCAGACTGAAGGGACTCATTCTTGCTCGCTGTACTACTTTTCTCCGTCCAGAAACTGTGCGTGGTTTGTCAGGCATAGACGACGCCCGCGCGGAGGAGATCGACAATGCTTTTTGGAGACTCTGGACATTCTGCCGTATTTTTGGATGTGGGAAAGGCCGAGAGGGAGATGTCGTTGGACAGATAGATTGGTTGAATGGCGGCGTCTTGGCCACGAGTCAACAT
This sequence comes from Aspergillus nidulans FGSC A4, assembly GCF_000011425.1. Classification (NCBI taxonomy): domain Eukaryota; kingdom Fungi; phylum Ascomycota; class Eurotiomycetes; order Eurotiales; family Aspergillaceae; genus Aspergillus; species Aspergillus nidulans. The sequence goes on along the minus strand of NC_066257.1, from coordinate 2,615,379 downwards.
GCCTCGATCACCATGTCAATAAGTGAGCCGTTCGGTATGAACAACGTGCTCCTTGAGCCTCCCGAAGGGTTCGGCCGCGGCAACCTAGGTGGGCTCTCACATAGCCAGCTTTACGACATGATGGAGATCTGGACCTGTCTCGGGGTTCTGCTGCAGCCAATCCACGGCAAATGCGAGGCAGCGCGGAAAGTAGGTGTATTCAATGGCCATAAGGCGGAGAAGGATCCTGTCAAGGAGGAGGAAACATTAGAGGAATGGACATATTACATCCTCACATTGGGCCTCTCCGCCGTCCTTGCCCTAGGCTCCATCGCAACCGTCGACAACGCCGATGAAATCTTCCAGCGCGCTCAATTGTTGGGTCTGACGAAATGGGAAGCTGCTGACGCAAGCCGCTCGATCTTCTTCCGTGAAGCTGTCTCAAAGGCATACAAACACCGCCAACGCTCTCCCCAGAGAATGTCACCTGTCTGCCAAACCGACTCAAACCCTACTAGACACTCCGGCTGCAGCAACACTTCCCCAACAAACAGCGTCATATGCAAGCTGCACCGTCGCCGTCAAGCCGCCTATGCCGAGCAGCTCCGTAACCGCCGCGCACAGAACGCTGACCTCTCCTACGTCGAAGAACGCCCGATATCCAGCTATGCGGAAATCATGAACCGTTTGGCCGGTGCACCTACACATCCACTTTACCGACAACAAGCCGAAGAACCCGTGCCGCCTTTACCAACCCCAGCATCAACAGCAGCTACTCCACTGCCACCACCGGCGGCGGCAGTTCAACCACCGCAAGATCCCCCAATCAACACGCACAACATTCAAATCCCTTACACCAACGCCTGCCCACCAAGGCCTCCTGTCCAAGCACCGCAAATTCGCGACCCAGCCGACCAAGCCATCGAGATGATGGTTTGCGAGCTCGGGTTCGCCGAGGAAGACGCCAAATGGGCGCTCAAGATCACAGATACCGGCGAGGGGATTAACCCCAATGCGGCGGTGTCTCTGCTTCTCCAGGAGTATCAGAGGCAGAATCTGGATATGGGCCGGAGTACAAATGGTTATCCCTCGCCCGGGCTGATCGGATCTGGACAATCGACTGAGCCAAGAAATAGTATCCTTTTCTCGGTGATGCATAGCCAGGAGGCGATGGGTTCGGGATGGAGGTGGGCTTAGCTTACCTACCTGCCTACCCCCAACCCACTGGCACTTCCTTTTCTCTCGTTCATGATGCAAAGAGATACGCGCCATGTCTATTTCTTTCTTTCTCTCTTTCTTCCTTCTTTCTTGTTCGTCGGGTTGAGCGCTTCAGCGTTTATTATGTTTCCAGCCTCAGCGTTCGGTCGGCGTCAAAGAGTTTGATTCGATACCCTAAAAGTGTAATGTGTATATATCAGTTTGTCATTTCATATAGCATCTATGAGAAATATACGGAGTACATACAGTGGATATTCGTCTGCCACCTAGGCACTAAGTGGTATCTCTAGGCGCGAGCTCTCAAATGTCGGTCGGGGCCAGGTCAATCTGGTTTCTATAGTGACGTGGACCATGGACTCATTCAGACAATAAATCGACTGTCCTTACAGCCAAATCCTGACTCTTGATGAGATGATACAGTAGATAGGTGCGAATTCTCCGCTATTAATCGATTCATAACCCAGTCAACCTGGACTGGCTTTGTTACATTCTGCGCTGCAATCCCATCTAGGAGCTCATGGTGTAATGCCCTCTTAATGAATTCAACGGCCTTGCGTTTGCGTCGTAAACTGATCGAGTCGGTCAGAAGGTGATGATCGACAAGGTACGGATAATCTGGGGTCCATAGATCCTTCGCTTGCTTCTTCGCGTCTTCCAGTTCCAACTCCAACCTACCGCCTTCTCCAGACTCTGGCCGTTCGCATTACTGGCACACTGCATCCGCCGCCGTAAGGCAACGCAAGGATTCAGATAAACCAGTTTTTGAGTTTACTGTTGCGTGAACTCGCAGCCCAGTTGAGAACCCCGATGAGTGGTGATCAGTGCGTGTGATCTATCAATCAATGATTCGACCGCCTCAACCCCTGCAAGTCTGCGGTCGCTGGCGATTGCTGCTGCGTTTGCGGGCGATCATTGATCTGGATTGGACGCTATGCAAGGGGTGCTTGTATCGGATACGATTGCATTTGACTTGACTGACCATCCCTTGAAGTGGGTTGACATGGACGTCGACAGTTGAGGGGTGGAGTGTCCAGCGTCTGGACCTCTCTCCAGCTGTACCCAAGTGAGGAATCGACTGCTCAGCAAGAATATACTCATCTTCATCGTACCACTAACACACCATTCAACCCAAACGCCCTCCTCGCTTCAGCCCAGCCTATTCCAGGGATGCACAGGGATGCGCAGGACACCAATTGGGCGGGCCGAAGCTGCCCTTGAAACAACAAAGTATGGAGGCACTCCCGGCCGTTTGAGAGCTGAAGCTGAAGTAGAGGCGAAAACAGCTTTGTCAAGCTGACCCGCATCGCAGCTGCATTAACACTACATATGCACTGCGCTCCCGGGAGGTTCTGAAATGATGCCTCACCTGACATTCACATCCACAGTCGTTTGCTGAGTTTCGAGCTGAGCTGAGACTGGGTGTTGGGAATTCTGCATTTTATTTTTGGTTTAACAGTGTATCACATCATATTCTCTTTGCTTTTGCAATTGTACTGGCCGTCGCGGCGCTTTGAATGGAGATGGAGGTAGACTGCGACTACAGTTATCGACGCAGTCTCAGCCACAGGGACTACGCGGTCTCGTTGTCCGGGGATCGGTGAGTCCTGCAACGACTCGTTCACAGTTCGAAATTGGGTTGACAAGAAATGTACAGTAACCGCCTCGGGAATGACACCAAAGGAGAAATTGAGAACGAGATCCTCCTCAACACAACGCGGTCGAGTCCGTTTGAGGGGAAGAGACGGATCCTGCGCGCATCAGACGTTCTTTTATCACTAGCCGGCCGGTCCACTACTAGCGGTATTGCCTACATCGTATACTTGAGAAGAGAACATGGAGGACAGATGCACTGACGTATGACTTGGCTCAGAGAATCAAGAGTTGTCCCCAGCAGTCGAGAACTTCCAGGAAGTCCTACGGCTATTCCCTCCATTTCGTGATGACGACGGGACGTCGCTGGGTGCGATGGAGGTTAAGTGTCCAGATTGCGATGCGGTGTTTTCGTCTGAGTACGCATCCTTTCGCATTCTGATGTCGGATGAGATTGTGTGGAGAGAAAGGCTAACCCGGCTAGGAACGAGCTGAAGCAACACTACCTGACGAGATACTGCACTGGATCAGCGGTTGCTGTATATGTGATGATGCGCGACCGGTATTACCTACTTCTCCAGGTCGTGGACTGGAATGGTCGAGCTAACGGCCTGCTAGTTTAATCACAAAAGGGTTCCGCATGGAGAAACGGCTGATTCCGCTCGATGCTCGCCCGATCCGGTTCTACTGCAGTTATTGCGAGAGACTTTTTTCTCCGGCCGACGAGATGGTAGACAGACAACCAAGTGGGCATTACCGTCCTTTCTTTCGGACCCATCTAACCAATAGCAGACACCATATGTTTCGTGGATTGCACGTACTGTGGCTCGAAATGCAACATCTTGTGTGCATACCCAAATTTCAGTTCCTAAACATAACCCTAACAGAAGCAGATACGAACCCGTCTTGAACGACCCCCGCGACGACATAAGCCACCGCGACATACAAAAAGACATAGCAAGCGCGAACCATAGCAGGAGCCCCAGTGTTGTCCAGAAGAGCTCGATGCCCTCGAAATTCTCCATGTCTGACATCAATGGCGAGCAGTCGTTAGCAAAAAAAGCTAGAAAATTGCGCGATTCTTGGTCTTTTAGAAGTATGATGAGCTCTCAAGGGAAAATGACCCCGACTGATTTTGCCAGAGCTTTCTCAGAGCGATGAAGAAGAGCTACTAGCTATAAGTTTTGCCGGTTTATTTGATTTGGAAAGGGGTGAGTAGCTAAGCTTCAGTGGAGGTGTACCGCTAATGTATCCAGTGCATGCACCAAACGGTGTTTACCAGTCGCTCCCAGCTGGGGAGATGGGCCTCTCAGACGCGACATTTTGTTCAAGTGGTACGTTGATACATTTCTTCTCGGACGCCTTCTAAACAATTAGGGCTCGGCGACGGCGCTATGATAGAACCCGAGAAACCAGCCCTGTGCGAGGACGAGAACAGACACGAGGCCAGTGACCTCGATAATTCCGATGGTGCGCTTATCGACAGCAGAAATGTTGATTATGAAATACCTCGTTCGTCTAAGCGGCAGTCGTTCTTTCAGAAGCTCTTCGGACGCAAAGTGCCGTTAAGTATGAGTTGTTAACCGGCTTGTTGTCATTAAGCTGACCGTCCAGGTTTATCGCGCTCACAGTCAACAAACAGAGGCAGGAAACTGATGAAGCGCGCCAATACCATACGATTTTCTTTTGTAACTAAGTATTCCAGAGATAGCAGAGCCACTGCCACTGCTAGAGACAGCACGCTTTCGACAGATGAGAGTCAGAATAACAGCTCATCCACTGTCCAGGACACAGACTATATTGCCCTGCTACGGGGAACGCAGAACGTATTCGTCCACATGCAGTACATCTCCGGCGGAGCGATTGTGCATGACGTCTCGGGCCGGCAAAGAATCCTCCAAGTGGATGAGGTTGCCAAACTATTCCTGCAGATCAAGAATGAGCTATCATCAACAGCCGTCTGGTCTCGCGCTCTAACAACACGACTGAGAGGAGAAGCCCTGCTCAAACAGGGCAACGCGCAGGGAGCAATCATAGAGCTCCACGACACGATGAAGCTTCTAGCCGACACGCCAGGCCTCGACATAGAGAAGCAAACGCGGGCATCTATCCTGCACTCCATGGGCAAAGCATATCAGGCCCTTGACATCCCCGCCGAAGCAGAAGCGTGCTACCTGGAATCGTTGGGTCTCTACAAGCGTGTGCTCGGTCGCGACCATCCCAAGAACTTTTCCGTCCTGCACGACCTCGGCAGTCTCTGCGAGAAAGACGGATACGCCACCGAGGCCGCAGCGCTGTACGAGCGGTCCTTTGCAGGCCGACTCAGGACCCTGGGACACAACGCCCCAGAGACCCTATGCAGCATGCAGCGCTTAGCATCTCTTAAAGTTCTGCTCGGCGATCTTGAGTCCGCACTTTTACTGCTTGAGAAGGCCGTCCCGGCCCTCGACACGGTTTTCGGCATCCAGAACGCCACAACCCTAAACGCAATGAACAAGCTCTCTTCACTATACCAAAAGCTCGGTCTAGAGAATGAATCACGCATTATATGCAGCCGCACAATCCCCCACTGCCGCGCTGTCTTTGGCCTCTCCGCCCAAATCACTCGCGACGCCGTCCTGCGCTACATCCAAAGTTCAGATAACTTCGACTTTCCACCGGACATCCAAGATATTATCGACAGCTACAAGCGCTCCCGCGATGTTGACTGCCTGCGCGTCATTCACCGTCTCGGCCGTTCATACATGGACGCTGGGCTCAACCGTGACGCAGCAGCTCTCTTCGAAACGCTCGTCGAGGACTTTTTGGCGGTTAAGGGTCCCGAAGCAGCGGAGACATTCGACGCACTGAGTGCGCTTTGCGTCTCTCGAGAACATTTGGACTCCGTGGACAAAGCGATGCTGGCATACAGACAGCTTGTGCATATGGCGAAGCGGACACAAGATGGGCATCAATCACGGAAAAGGATCGCGTACGCGGAGAAACGTATCTGTGAGCTAAACCGGCGTCGGGAGACCCTGGAAGCTGAGAGGAGGGAGTGGGGGCTTAAAGAGCCGGGGCCTTGTCAGCGTTGTGGTGCTCTAACCAGGATGTTTTGCAGCAGTATGTCAATTCTCCACCTAACCCTAGCCTAGCGCAAGAGCTAACAAGTACCATATAAGTATGCAATATCACGCGCTTTTGCAGCGACACCTGCGCAAAGCAGTGCCATCTTTCCCACAGGTCAGTGTGCATACCCTCAGTCACACTCCGTGAATCCAAATCCCTGGCCGTGAAGTCGAAATGCCCAATCTCCGCGCGCGACCAGGCTCTCTCTCGAGTCAGCTGCAGCTACAGCCACACAATCTTCAACACCATGGGACCGAGCCCCATTACAAATATGAACATGGGACTCAATATAAAAAATGTCGTCGTAACAGCAAGCTATACTTTCTACTTAGACCCGCGCAACTTCGCGACGTTTCGAATGAAGCTGAATACTAAAGTCAACACGGTTGTGCTGTTCTCGCTCGATTCGGATGTTGAGTATGCGGTCGTTGCCAATAACTCTTTGCCCAGAACAGCAGTTGGCGGTCCAGAAGCAGCAGCAGAACAATCAAAAGGGCGGATTTCATTTTCGAGACCGACGACTTCGAGCAGGAGGAATGTTTCAATGGCAGGAGCAGGGAACGCTGTTCCGTCACAGACGACTATATCTGCACAGAAACCAGAAGTCCCGCAATCACAAGAGCAGCAACAGCAACATCAACAAGAAATCATCTGGCAGACTCCACAAACTCAAGATTCAATATCATACACTCCCATCCCAAATCCAAAACTAAACCAACACCAACCCATGACAGAAAACGTCACTCGGAACCAGGCCCCCGAAGAAAAATACCTCCTCGTCAAGCCTGGGAAAGAGATGCACAAGTCCCTCCTTGATAAGCGGCTTAGTGTGCGCGCGTCTTCATTCCCATCCCCTCCTTCTTTTTCCCCTTCAGTGGATCCAATCGAGAGCCAGAGTTATACTCCAAGCAAAGAACTCATCGAGTATGCGCAGGGTCTACTGTTGACAGGGTACCTGGGGGAGGCGTTTATGTACGTCATTGAGTGGGTTTGGAGGTGAGACACTCATTCTTGTCCATATTATGTGATATTAGATGGTTGATTGCAGGGTAGATAGACATGTAGATAGATAGATAGATTATAAGCGATAACTACCGCTGATATGCGGTAGGTGCTGGGGTCATATATGTATGTACAATGAGTGAATGAGTGAAACCAAGAGGTTGAGCTTGGCTTGCATGTCCCTCAATCTACATGCCTGGTTTGCTGTGGCCACTAGGTCGTGACAAGTTGATTGCATGATTGACTGGAAATGGAAGGTGATGTTCCTGCGCTGGCAGTCGTTATAGAAGCCATTGGGATTTATGTTGAATTGTTGTCTCTCCCTTGCTCCCTTCACTCATCTATTCTAACCAGTAATGACTTTTAGCTGCCATATGCGTGCTCATTTTTGTAGCTAGCTTAGTGGACGTAGGATAAACAAAACAGGATGAGTTATTTTTGATAGTGATAGCATGTAGGGCTACGCAAATTCGCAGACAACTGTCTTGCCATGTTTCTTCCCTATCGATACTGCATACATGGATCATATTTCGATGCGCCATCCATGCACGCGCCCCATAGCAGCATTGAGTTATCAACGATGTCGATGCTTGATTTTTGACATTGAATAGCAGGATAAGTCCAAACGAAGCGTTGATTCCAGAATGTCTGAAAAGTACCCTGCTATGCTGCCACTAGATTGTAAAACCGCAAGATCTAATCTTAGGTAAAGAAAATAAGTACAAGAATTGAAGGGTCAGATCAGCCACGAACAAGCAAAAGCAAGTACTGCGCTCTACGGATATGCTCGCTCTTAGTATAAGGAATATGGTACAGTATTATGCAAACGTCACATCGTTAAAGGCCGAGCTCACCATCCTGCCATGCCATGACACGGCTGACGTGCACCGGCAAGTCAGTTCTCCTCGTCATCTGAATTTCCACTCCCATCATCATCATCGTCATCGTCGTCAGGATTACTCTCCCACCCGTCAGCCTCCAACTTGCGCCCCTTTATTCCAAAGCTGAGGAAGAAGCCAACAAGAGATACCGCAGCAAAGACACCAAAGGGAATTACCTCGCCCTTTGGCTGGACGCGGGCTGCAAGGGAGAAGAGACTGCCAGAGAGGAAGGGACCGACAGCACGGCCTGCTGCAGAAAGGGTCTGGGCGAGACCGTTGAGGGCGCCTAAGACGGCGTGGTCGGGGGCGGAATTTGTGATCTGTAAAGTCAGTTTGCTGGTTTAATAATAGAGGGAGAGGCCTTTACCAGGAGGAGTGCGCTGGTCAAGCCGCCGACAGCAGCGACAGTCTTTACTAGTAAGACGAGACAGAGCTCGATAGCCATGAAGGCTGTCTTGCCGGTGACGCCAGTCTTCCCGGTATCATCGCCTTTGTATCCGATGAACGGCATGAGGATGAAGGAAACCACGAAGCCAAAGAGGCCAGCTCGGTAGGACCACCGGTTTCCCATCTTGTTGCGCAGCTGGCCAAAAATGCATATTTGGAAGATTATAGTCACGACGCCTGCGAAGCCCTGGGCAAGACCGATCTCAGACGGTGTAAGACCACGCCCAATAGGCGGGGCTGCTTGGGAGAAGATCGGGAAAAGCGCGTTGAAGGCGATATTGCACAGGGCGAAAATGAGATACGTCAAAAGGAGAAGAATGGTGTCTCGATTGAGCAGCTCGCTCCGTGTCAGGGATTCGTGACCCTGGTGGTCTGCGGATGCTTCTGAAGCCGAATCTAGCTCGCTATCATGCTCGTCGGCGTCTGCCGATTGTTCGCGAATCATCCTATAAGGCAGATGGTCCCCTGGCCGTATAGTGCGAGGTCGCTTCCCAAGACTGGTCATCTGCCATAACCACGCAAACAGGTCGCGGATCTTCTTGCCAAACGTGGGCAAGGTATCTGCATCTTCCAGACTTTCTTTCAGGAAGATCAGTGCCACAACAAAATCTAGCCCGAGAATCGCAGCAGATAGAAGATTTGGCCACAGGTATGGGTACGGATTCGGCTCCGCGTTATTGAACGGATTTTGTCGAAAGACAAGCAAGCCACCGACTAAGGGGCCAGTGACACCACCAATGCCGTAAAGAACCGGTAAATAGGTAAATGCCTTTGATTGATTGCTCTTGTCGGTGATCTCTCCGAGGCAGGTCGACACCAAGCCCTGATTCCCATTGACAACACCCATCAACGCCTGCACCGCGACAGCCTGCCACAACGTACTGCAGAATCCGAATGCGACAAAGCACACTGCGGTAAGGACTGTGCCTAAAAGAATAACCGGTTTCCGCCCTATGCGATCCGACAACCAACCCCAGAAATAGTTGGTAACCAGCTGCGCTACCGCGAACGCCGTCCCAATCAATCCCACGTATACCCCAACCATGCCCGGTTTCGCCTCAGGGAACGATGACGCCATATCGGGAAGGTAAGGACTGATGGAGTTGAAAGCCGTCTGCTCGCACAGCGCGATCAATGCCAGAACCATGATTTGCTTCTTGGGGAGGGGCGACTGTGACGTCGATTCATCAATAGAGACATGATGGTGCCGTGAGTCTTCACCCGACGAGGCGGACTGGCCGGAGTTCGGTCTGCCGCGGGACTTTGGCGGGGGCGTATCAAAAGTATGATAGTGTAGCGTCGACGAGCGTCGCCTCTGAATGGGCTCCTGGTCTGGCGACTTCATTTTTTCGTTTCAAAATAATATAGTCGAACTGACGTCGATTGCGAACAACGGTTGCCGCTGCGCTAGAACAGTATCTACTCCAGCAGTCCGTTTGTCGCGGGGCTAACCGAGGTCAGGCGGTCGAACGAGGAAAACTGCGTTATAAATGGTTGGTTATAATGTCGTATTCAATCCTCATTGTCGGTTTTAATCATAGAAGACAGAAGTTGTGGGCGAAGATGACCGTGGGCAGAGGCACCGACAGGCACGCGAGCTTGATTTCGACCCGTCAAATGAGGCTGACGATGACATAAGCAAGTCCATACAGTCACGTGAAACGCTCCATGGCGGTTTCAAGGAATTAATGGCGATGAAGAGTGTTTTAGGTATAAGTGCCTGAGAATTAGATCCCTGTAATCACTTTTTTTATGATTTATTATCAATTGGCGAGCTAAAAGCCCCGAAGTTCAATGCGCACTGAAAAACTTCGGATGATGTCATTGCTTCAGCCCTGAACTGGAGTATGCCTATTGGATAGCGCAATATGAACAGTAACTGTACCGTGTTGATCGTTGACCAAAGAGGATGACTCGAAGTCGGAATAAAGCGACGGCATAGTGACATGTCCCTAATCAAGTTTTTGAGTCAGAACCTTATACTATCAACCAACGTATATTCATCTCGCATGCGACGCAAATTATTGGACCGCTTCACTTGCTTGTACAAGCAGAGTCATAGAATCAGCCCTGGTTGAAGATGGGAGTTTACTCGCGAATATCTACTGAAGAGACAATCGAACAATTCTAGCTGGTCAAGTCACTTGAGGACAGCTTCGCACTCTGCCCTGCTGCATTGGAACGGCAAATAATTCCCGCTCTGCTGAGGTCGTCCCCTTCGAGTCTTGAATGGAACTGTATCTTCACTCGTTTCCGTTCTTGTCTATTGTCTATAGGAAATCTCGGCTAAAGAGTAGGGGTCCTTCTGAGATATGGACAAGACTCCTTGATCAACTTGACACTCCTCAACTTTTCCGGTACCGTCTCTATTTCTCACGGCGGGCTGCAGACTAGCAGGTCTTGAACCTCGCTCAATTATTCCTCAACTCAGGTGTATCGAACTCTCGCTTCTAGCTGCCTGCACACCCACTGGATCGTGTGTCTAAGCCGCTTAGACCGGAAATGGCAACAACTGGATCTCGATCTTGAAATTTCGTATATCTGGCGAAAGGCGGGTCTTTCTGTGCTGGACGGAACTTCTGCGTCGGACGCTAGGATGGACTTTCTGGGTCCTTCGAATCTGGCGTCATGGGGTGTTTGCGGCCTTCAAGGATATTCCGCACATGTATCACGATGCTCGCAGAATCCGGTTCTCTGGTGGATGTGATGATTATGAAGCCATACTGTCCTGAAAGTGTGGCCCTTTTCTCTTGAAGGAGTAGTTTCACAGGCGCAAATCATCTCCCTCTCCCCCTCCTCTCTTCATCGAACCCATATTCCCCGTGAGAATCGCCATAATCACCTTCACCAACATGCGATGAATCATCCCGAACCAGATTTTCTTGACTAGGCGCAGCCGTAACCCCCACGGGCAGTGAGCGCGCCCTTGCGCGTCCCGGAGACCGTCCCCTCTTCGGCTCCGTCCCTGTTTGTTCAACAGTGTCGAGCGCTACATTAGTTGTAAACAGATCCGAATCCTGGAACTGGTTTGGCGTGAACCGCGGCCTCGCTGATGGCCTGGAATGGCTCAATTCCTCTTCACGCTTGTGTTTATTTGGATCTTTCCTTAACGTGAACAACGTCGGCACGTTTGCTGCCACCGCAGCAAAGAACTCCTCCACAGAGCCCCAAGTGTTGCGATTGACCTGGTTCGTACTGGAGGAGTAGACGGGAAGGCGGACGATTGCAATGGCAATAAGGAGTAGGCCGACGGAAAAGAGCAGGACGTATTGGAGGCGTCTGCGTTCGTTAGTACTCATATCCCGGCTAAGGGGTAAGGCTGTATACTTTAACCATGACTTCCTTACTCTCAGCAGCCAGGGCATCGGGAGCAGGATAAGCATCGCATCGGTGGTGATATTGAGCGCGACGAGGGTGACGAGTTGGATGTTTGCTTTGACGCAGTCTCCTGATCTATTCGTTAAGGCTGTCCGGAGAGGACTGTTGGCAATCGGAGTCTACACACCAGGGTCAGGCAGAACCTGCCAGTACAGATGCGCAGGCCGGCACTCGCCGAACGTTGTTCCCATCACAGCCGCCAGACTTCCCAGGAGGACGATCCAGTAAACCTTCACGATCATTTCAGGTTCCGGAAGACCCGAAAGTACACGCTCGCACAGCAAGAGGACATTTGATTTCTGGATCCACAGGCTGAACACAATCAGCACCATTCAACCACATCTTTCCACTGAAACAATGAACTGGAGGGCATACTAAGTATTATAGACTGCCCGGTTTGCAAGCGTCAGCTTGCTCCCAACCGTCCTGTGGTAGATCTCCGTCTCGGTTAGGTTCAACGCAGGCCTCGTCATGTTATTGTTCCCCCAAAGCAACACGACAGTTGTCAGCGCGGAACGAGCCAGCACAAACACGATGCATACCATGGTCAAATAGTCGCTGAGGATAAAGTCCTGGTTGCGATATTTGCGCATGAACAGGCGGATAGCCATGAGAATGATGGAGAGGCCGCCGAAGACGCCGACGAGCGCCAGAGTTGTCGAGAGGTCTTCGTGCATTCCGTCAACTGTTACTGAGGTGCCCGTCCCGTATGCATAGTATTCGTTCCGTTGAGAGACTGCAACACAGCTGCAACCGGGGCTGGGACAAGATTGGGACTGTAAGGCTGAACGGACGGTGGTTCCTGGTCATGGCGGCTGTTTTTTTTTCATCTGACGGTTCTTATTCTTCTAGATTCGCACAGTTCACACACGAATAACGATCGGCAGTCCCGTCGAACTTAGTACCACGATTTTGATTTTGCCGAGACAGCTGCTGTGGAGATTTCGATCCTTCGGTTTCCAAGTGAGACGAGTTGGAGCAGGTCTTTTGGTGTTGATCCGGCTTCTAGGGACGCTTCGGCAGGCAGAGCAAAAGCCCCCGTGGCAATTTGATCCTGAGACAGTATTGCAATGCTGCAAAGTGTATGAAACTGACAATTGGATGTTGTGCATGAATCTGAGTTGGTCGGTGCGAGGATGGAGATGGATGGAGCTGGATGGAGCTGGATGGAGATGTTGAGATCGAAGGAGGCAGGGATTGACACTAGTGGAGCAATTTAGCGAGTTATAAAACAGCGAACGCGCCTAAGGTCATAACTAGTGCTCTGGGCTGTCTGGCTAAGATTATTTGGAGTACATATTGGCGGCTTGACAGCCTGTCAGGGATACTTACCGGCTCGGCTTCGCCTTTTCAGATCCCTGTCGTGTTTTCAACTGTCAAGCTTTCCGCCTCACGTCGCAGCGCGCCGCGATGTTTCGGCTCACCCAGGCAGCGTGCCTCCTGCAGGCGCTCGGCGCCCTCATTCAAGGCAGCTTAGCTTTTACCCCTGCTGCGACTGACAGCCATGAAGCCGAAGCTCTTCATCGCCGCTCATACTTCTACGTCGGCGGGGAGTACGTCAACACCACCGATGGCTGGATGATGCATAACCAGATGTACGTCGAGAAGCTCTCGCCGGCAAGGGGGACCACACAGCTCTATCCGATTGTGTTTCTACATGGGGGTGCTCAGACCGGCACGGTGCGGCCCTCTCAACCATATCTCTCCGGTGGTGTCGAGACCTACGGATGCTAACGATTGGAGTAGAACTTTCTCAACAAGCCTGATGGCGGCCGCGGCTGGGCGTCTTGGTTCCTTTCCCACGGCTACGAGGTATACATCGCTGATAGAACCATGACCGCGCGGTCCCCAGTTCTCCCAGCAGACGGATACGGCGAGAGCGTGTTCTCCGCAGAGTTCATCTCGCAGCGGTTCACGAATGTCCAGGATTATCCGCTCTGGCCGCAGGCGAAGCTACATAGTCAGTGGCCTGGTGTACGTCAGCGATCCAGATCAATCCAGCCCTCGATACATAGAGCGCCGTAGCTAACTGGTATGAGGATAGACCGGTGAACGCGGCGACCCCGTCTTTGACGCCTACTACGCCAGCAATGTGCAATCTATCTCCGACAGCGAAGCGCAAGAAGTCACCATGAAAGCAGCGGGCGAAGCGCTTCTTGACATAATTGGGCCGGTCATTCTGATCACGCACTCCCAGGGCGGACTATACGGATGGTCATGGGCCGATAGTCGTCCCGAACTCATCAAGGGCCTGATCCAAATCGAGCCGAAGGGCCCGCCGTTCAAGGAAGTCATTTTCTCGAACAGCTTCAGTCGGCCGTATGGACTGACCTCGATCCCGCTTACATACCAGCCCGCGCCCACGAACGAGTCTTCGCCACTCAGCATGAAGACCGTCTCCTCTGACAAGCCCGGGGAATTGCTGGACTGCATCATCCAGGCTGAGCCGGCCCGCCAGCTCACGAATCTTGCCAAGGTGCCGATTCTCATTGACACCGGCGAGGCGTCGTATCACGCGACGTATGACTACTGCTTTATTAAGTTTTTGAAGCAAGCCGGGGTGAGCAACGTGCAGCATTTGGAGCTGGGCAAGTGGGGAATCCATGGAAATGCGCATTTGCAGTTCCTGGAGAAGAACTCCGATGTCATTGCTGGGGTGCTGCATGAGTGGATTGGGAATGTTACGGCTCTTAACTGATTTAAGTCTGTACATACCTTTTGAAATTGTGTGCAATACTATACTGTCTATATACGGGGCTGGACTAGTTGCCCAGAGAATAGTCTGAAGTGTGGCTCTGTGATTGATCGAACAAGGGCTCAAAGTCAAGTCACACCAATCATTCTGAGTATATTCCGATGATCATCGTGTCTGGATTTGATCGGCGCTCGTAAAAGACCCTGGTCGCCTGTAAGGACAAACCACTGCAGGTACGCAGTCCCACAAAAGCAAACATGGCCAGGCCATCATTATGCTGCTTAGAGAATGTGTGCCCCTTTTGCAGTCTTAAGTACTGGATCCCCACCTCGCACGGAAGATTGTGTAGACCTGGGGCAGTCAGTATATGATTCTCGCTATACACAGTTTTATGATGAGGCGATTACTCACTATCGTCCCTCTTCTTTTAAGGGCAAATGCAGTCCCGCTTGCCAACCCTAATGTACAAGGCGTATCGGATTTTCCCGACATCCTTCATGATATCCTCCCTGGTTTGCTAGACCCCGGCTCAGGTCCAGGCTCCGATTCACATTCCGAAATCGTGCCTCCCATCCTAGGATATACCCTAACTTGGCATGACGAATTCTCCTCTTCATCACAATCCAGTTCGGACTCAGACTCAGGACACCTGCCCTCCTCGTCAGTCTGGCTCTTCGACACTGGAACCTCCTATCCCGGCGGCGCCCCAGCATGGGGAAACAATGAGCTGCAATCGTACACCACCTCACCGCGAAATATTCGCATAACGCCACAGAACACGCTTCAAATTATCCCGCGTTTCTCCGGAAACAATGGTACCGGCGAGGAAGGGCAGTGGACTAGCGCCCGCATCGAAACAAGGACCACATCCTTCGCCGCCGCTTCAGGCGGAAAGCTCTACATCGAGTCTCGCCTGCGCACGGGATGCGCTCCAAGCTCTCAGCAAAAGGGGATCTGGCCTGCCTTCTGGGCATTGGGGGAATCCTTCAGGGGAAATCCAACAAACTGGCCGATGGCGTCAGAGTGGGATATCATGGAGGTCATCAACGGTGAGCCCACAGTCTATAACACACTGCATTGTGGAGTCGATTCAAACGAGGGCGGTCCCTGCAATGAGTATAATGGTTTGGGTAATAGCGGCGTCAGTTGGAGCGGGTGTGACTGGCACGTTGTTGGGCTCGAGGTTGACCGATCAGGCGCGTCCTTGCTTGGAGCTGGGTCTGGGGAAGGTGAAGGGTGGCAGGAGGAGACATTGACCTGGTTCTTAGACGGCGAACAGGTCCATCGTGTTTCTGGTGCTGATGTTGGTCATGAGACTGTTTGGAGAACTATAGCGCACAAGGGTCATTTTCTGCTGCTGAATGTTGCCGTTGGTGGAAACTGGCCTGGGTATCCAGACGAGAATACGGTCGATGGGGAGGAGGTGGCAATGGAGGTGGACTATGTGCGGGTGTGGAATGCGGACGGCGTTGATCTGTTATAATCATCTCGATTCGAGGTTGAATACTAGTTTTGAGTCAAACCAAGGGTCCTCATTAGTCCGGTTCCGAAGGTGAAGCTATATTCACCTTCCCGCTTCATCTCTTTCTCCAGCTGCAAACCGATGAATTCATGATTTTCCATCTCAGTAATTGTTTGATATCAAAAAAAAATGAAATCTATCCAAGTGAGATCATTGCCAATGTTCCATAATCTAGGAATAGGAAGATCGTCACTCGTGGTGCTGTTACCTTGGCCATCGAATTTTCAGATGGAGTTAGGACTCAGCCGCAGGTTCCCAGAGTGACCTGATGATTGACAAGACTGAGATTTGAAATCAAGAAGCTCTGAAAGCGATGAATGTCGCAGTTTGTCAAGACGCGTTGACGTATGTGGATGCATTCATAGATGGATCGATGGTCTAACCACTGGCGACCTTTTTATACAGGGCATTTCAGTATAACCTTGGCAGCCGAAGGGCTTGTTGGAATTGGCCCAATCTACCACGAAGGCTTAGTTTACGAGGATCATGGACTCATGGCTCGACGTTGGGCCAGTCAAGCAGTCGTTATAGACTACAATGCGACTCTGCGACATGAAAGCCACAGGAACGGGATATTGGGGCCAGATTCCCCTTCAGGAGGAACCAGGCGTCTGACTACACACACTTATACCACTCGACAGTGTCCCCGCCATTTTTCCCGTTCTGAGTTCTTTTACCTGGTTCTGGACGTGCGTCAATCGTGATGAGACCTAGTGCAGCGTGGTAGCGAGGCGATGATCGCTCCTTCTGCTCGATAATATAGACTAGTTTACCGCTTCGTGCTTGTTCAACTCTTATACGAAGCGCAGTCTCGTTCTAAAACTTCCCAAACAAGAACGAGTCCCGTCAGTCTGAGCTGATAGATGCGGCAGGCCGAGTCGTTCACTGGATCCACCCCTGCGCCATCCTTCAGCTCCTCTCTGGTCTATTCTGCATTCAGTCAGGAGCTAGCTTTGGCAAGCATGGCTACACTGAACTTCCATATGTTGGTTGGCTGGGTCGGTCTTCGGCCCCAAAATTACCAGAATTACCGTATTCATGCTGGTAACCATGGCCACTAGATCTTGTGGGCTGCTTTGTGATTGCTAAAATTAAACGACAAAAATGGCAGTCTGCTACGACACTAGTGGCAATGAAGACGCACTCAGTTTCCTTGCTCGGCAGACGGAGCACCGGCGCAATGCTGTGAGGTGCGCCAGTACTGTGCTCTAATGGCCTTTGTATGAACAACAGTACAGCCGAAGGCTTGACGCCATGCAGTATCAAGAGTGTAGAGGGCAGGACTGGACCCAGGGGGCGTCGATACCTGCACTATGCATAGTTGGTGAGTGCTAGGGCTACAGGCGGCGGAGGCGGCATCTCAGCCTGCAGCTCTGGCAAATTCTGCTGCTACGGCTTTGGGGGAGGTGACTGCAATAACAGCACCCTAGCGTTTCCTTTAGACGTCGTGAGCATCGTTGCCACAATCACAGGCTCTTCAAACATCACCGCAGTGACCACCACATCTACCAGAACAACGGGTCAGATACAACCGCATCGCCCACCGACGACTCTTCGATCCCCCCAAACACAAGCTATCTCCGTGTCGGCTTAGGGGTTGGACTCGGCATGGGATCCTTCCATTTAGCCGCTATCCTCATTCTGCTCTTCCTCCGCCGGAGGCGCGCCAACAAGGATCTGGTCAAGGTATCAGACAAGTGCGGGTACTATCAGTGTCCTTTTGACAAGAGCAGGTTGAGGAATCTGATTTTCAGGTTCAGCAGCAGCTACATCCATGGGGCGGACGCCTTATGAGCATAATCTCGAACCTGTATCGCCGGCACAGTAGCCGCCGTAACGGAACATGAAGCCTTCGAGATGGCGCATGTGCCGGTGCAGTTGCAGCCCCAAGAGCGCAATCACATGGCTTTGTGGCCTCCGATGTGGTGATATGAGTTGGGCGGTTCTAATATTTCCCAAAACTGGCTTGTTTCCAGTATAGACAGTTGATGACTACTGGAAGAGTCGCCACGGTATGGCACAGACGCAGGCATGTTTCCTATATTCCTTAAGCATTATACCTGAGCAATGCGATCCAGGATAGACTCAGTGATACATTACCCCTCTGCCGTTACTGTTTATTTTACCAACTTGAGTAACCTCGACAAATTCGTTGACTTACTCTGCTCGTGTACTGTCTGTACAACGGTCTGTTCAACGTCAGTACCCACCATTAATCGGCAAGGCAGATCGGAAGTTTGTTTGAGTATCGAGTATAAGGTAACCCTTGCATAACATTCAGGCAAGCAGCAGGGGGAACTTCGCCGGTCCCGACCCTGGCAAGCTGCACAGACAGCACAGACGGCGTACAAGACCGAGCCTCTAATCCTCTCAAGGCCCGTCAAACTCCCATTAGGGTCGGAATGCAGTCCAAAGATGTTATGTTCGTGGCTATGGAGGCCAAGTGGAAGGCAACAAGTCACTGAGTGATTTGAATTATTAGTTGATCTGGATGGGTTAGGCAGAGAGTGTCTTAGTAGTACTGGTATTCGAAAAAGTAGTGTAAGAGTATGGCACATCTGAGAAGGAAATGTTCATACTAGTGAGTGAGCTCGAGTGGTGGATAAGAGAACTTAACTCCTCTGTATCACTCATGGGGCAACTGCAAGTGTGCCTTCAATCACAAAACAGACCGTAGTTACTTAACCAATTGCTATGGGGATGAATAGGCCCTACTGAGTTGAGTCGTATGTCCTCTTTTTACCCTTTCCTCTACCATTCAAGATTATTCTGACCGTCGAATCTACTACCACTAAGGCAATCCAATTCTTTGCAAACTAGTGGAGGTAAGCTTGTTGGCTAGACCTATCCCACAGGAAAGACAAGATGGGTGCTACTAACGTTTCTCAGCCTGCTCATATCTTGCATTGACTCGCGGTTCTCGCTTTGCAGGATATATTTCTTCGCCGAGGGATCTTTCCAGCTTTGCGTGGTCCTTTAGATGGGTGAGGATGCGGGTTTGTGTACCTGTACACTGTTAGACATTTTGTCTTCGAATAGTAAATAGATTAGAAGAGGAATAATATATCTCTCACTTGCGGACTCGAGATAAAGGTCTAATAGTTTGTGACCCGGAGTGGAGGCTGGAGTTGAATCCCTGTTCTCGTGACTTAGCCCTAACTCAATCTACCACCAGACAGCTCTAGAAAACATACCTGCTACTAATGGATGAATGATTCTGATATGCTCTCTCCAGTCCCGATATCATGTTTTTGATCTTGCTCTCGAGATCCCCCCGAAGAGAACTCAATTCCTGCGCGTTTGACCCTCCCTGGCTGTGGTTGTATAGATCATATCGGACCGAAGTCGTCCGCTCAGATTGGGGGAGAATGCTCAACGAAATTAAGCATTCTAAGCCGGGGATATTGAAAAGAAACATGCTTGGGAAGAGGTAGGTCGATGAGGGCGTTGGTTCTTCCTGCAAATGAAAGGACCGTTGGATGGCATAGATTAATGAACGGTAGAGCGAGGGATATGCCGATATATGCTCTATCCCCAGGGCGTTTGTGAGGTGCTTTGTGGGTACTGTTCATGAACATTATCAATGCCCGCAGACCTAGAAGTTGATAGACAGCAAGGTGTAGGCACTCACAGGCCATTTTCCAGTTAAACCCACCCTCCATTACCCCTCCGCCAATCCAGCTGGATTTGCCAATCTTAATGCCGATATCCTCCACCATTCTTACATTCATTCCTATCCCCTCCTCCACTTTCCCATCATCTTCGTCTGTTTCTTCCATGCTGAGGTTAACCCAGACAACTCCATTGATTACTTTGGTCCTGACTCCAAAAAGTCCATTTTGGCTCCGCTCAAATCCCTCCAACCCATCGAACTTCGGCGCCTTGATGAGCTTCCCACAAGAATCATAGCTCCAACCATGATACCGACAAGCCAGGACCAATGACTTGCCTGAATCTCTTTCCTTATAAATAACGGGGTATGCCCTGTGCCGGCAGACGTTGTGGAATACGCGAATTCTCGAATCTTTAGACTTGATCGCGAAGAGTGGGATTCCTGCGGGCGTGGTGGTATGATATACACCTGGAGATGGAAAAAGAGGGGTCAAGGTGAGGGGGAGCCATTCCTGTCTTGCATTGTTAGTGAAGACTAGTTGAGTTGAGTTTATAGCCGGAAGGATGTTAGAAGAGGTGTGGTGAGAAGAGGGGACAGACCTTGCTGAAGATGGCGCGTCTCTCGAGTTCGCAGATCGAGCGTGATGTGAGCCAGTCTACGGGCAGGTCTAGCTCTTTTGTAACCAAATCAGTTTTTGAGTCCGCGTGTGAATCTGACTGTGGCTGCATTGCTTTAGTCTCGGAGTGTTTGGTAATAGAAGGATAAGAAGCCCATCGACACATGTACATTACTACCGCCAGCAAGGCGAACACAACTGCGAAGAGGGGCTCCATATCAACCGATGTGAAAACACTCTCTGTGAACCACCTATGGCTATCTAGAAAGGACCAAGTTCGTTTATTTAACTCTCTACAGTACGATAGTGGCAGTCCAGCGGTTTAGCAGCATGAGTACCGACAGCTCAGGACTAGACTCTGCCTCGATTGCCAAATCTGGCGCACTTTTCCAGGTTGGCTCAGCGGGATCAATATGAGAACAGCTGGTCCATTCTTATTGCTTGAACTGGTTCATGTTGCATCACATTATCAAATTGAATACGACTCTACGTTACTCGACTATCTGATCGCCGATCACGCAACTGCATGGACACTTCCTAGAGTTGTGTTGGATTCCTTCAGCTTCGAGTCACTGTCCTCTAGCTTCGCTACCTCCGCTGCATATTGTTGGCAAACGAGCTCGAACAAGCAGTCCTGGTAAACTAAACGTTGTCAGTTTGGTCCTCTCGCCGACTAGAGAGCTTGACTCACAAGAAACGCCATTCTCCTTTTCCGGATTCAGTATCCCCTCGCGGTAAACGCCCTTGTTCAGATTTGCCTGCGCCTTCTCGCAAAGCTCATAGTCTTCCGTCGCGACCTGGCGAACAAAGCGGTAGTACTCTTCGAATTTCTCGCCGGACTCCATATGGTAGTAGTCGAATTCCATTCTCGTCACCCCAGGGTCATCCGTTGGACAGACGCGGAACGAAGACATTCCTCCCCCGTAAACGTTCAATGTACAATTAGGGAAGAAGTACAAGAACAGCCCATCGTCCGGCTTCTTAGGGTCCGCAATATGCTGCGAGAAGTTGATGTGGTTGTGCACTTCGTACCAGGTCGGCGGGTAGTATATGGAGAAAGAGGGGTGAGTGTATTGGCAGTGCAAGCACTCTTGGTAGCCGTCGACCCTGGTATGTCGACTTTGATTAGCACTGGCTTAACGGACAGTTGATACGGGGCCTTGCATTGTTTTCCAGTTGAAACGCCCCTCATATTTGATGCTCCGCTTGTAGGGAAGCTTTGTAAAATCGACTCGCTGGAGTAACGGCTCTAGCTCTGGGAAATATTCGTGGAAGCTCGGGGCTTGATCTGACACAGTGGTGAAGACAAGGCCGGTGGGCGTGACATGATATCGAAGAGTCTTCTCCTATATTCAGTCAGCGACAACATGATCAAAGCACCATATCAGCCTCCGGAAAGACATGCAGTATCTGCACAAGTAATTCGAATCTCTTCAGAAGCTGGCATCTGCCCTTTCCCAGTTTTTCGGACCGCCTGAATTGGCTGCTGAGCAATTTCGTAGCTCACAACTTCGCCGACATTCTGGAACCTTGTCAAAGGGCCAAGGAGATACCACGACTAAAACCATCAGCCATGTTCCCATGAATAGAGCTCTAGACAACCTTCAGGAAGACCGCCCGCCTTTCAAGCTGATAAAGCGGCTGGCTGCAGTACCAGGAAGCTGGAAGCGTGCGCGCGAGTTCAGGCATGGTGCTTTTGCTTGATGATCTGCTGAGCTCCGTAACCACGCTCAGTTCCTCGATAATTCACCGTGATTTATAGACCATCATCTGGCGTTCTGGTGCCGATCCATCAGCGGCATCTGCAGATGGCTTATGAGTCTTCTGTAATTGGCGGGCGTAGTGTTTCCTGATGAGGGCATGAGATCCCGCGGCCTAACAACTATGGTCTGGCTGGGGTAAGACCATGACATTGCTCCTTCACCGTTTTTTTCTTGATTCACATCTGTGTCTGAGCGGCATGGCTGGGCTTGACGCGGCTGGGCAGCTCAGCCCTATGGGAGTATGTATAGCTTCCATTATCCATGATCATCAACTATGATTTCAGGACGATACCGCAATGCACAGACGAACAACCGCTCATCTCAGTAAGCACAGATATGAATATGGAATCGAATGTCGGTTCTAGTCCAGGGTCAATATAGCGATGTTTTGCTGCTGCCTGGATCCGGAATCCTGGCTGTGGCGAAGACAACCATGGTCAAGTCCGGTTTCTGGCTTCCTTTAGGGACTTTCTTTCATCTCCCGACTTCTCCTCATAAACCTCACCCGCTGTTTTTCTTTGATAGAGGGTATCCCTTCGTCGCTCGTGGCCTTTCTTTATCGCGAAGATCACATGGTTGGTGTTCGCGTTAGACCCCGCCATTGATCTAATCTATCGGAGTGACGTGACCCTCTCTGGATCCCCAATCCGACCATAAACGGCCGTACCATTTGCGAAAGACGAGATTATAGTCCCGACTTCGGGAGCTCAGGGAAGAAGCTCAAGGTTGCCTCAGGTATAGATCTTGAGATGACGAGCTCCAACGTTCAGTTCACGCCTCCTCCCTCGCCGCCTTCGCCGACAGCGTCCTTCTTCGACGTCAGCGACGAGGAGGAGGACGAATACAACACCATTGCCCATTCGACCCCCAAGAAGGGCGTCAGGCTGCTTTTTTCAAAAAGCAAGGTGCGCTTGCTCGCAATTATTTGTATGCAGACCGCTTCTGACCAGTCTTCGCTAGGTTTACGTCCATCCCACTCCGTCGGCGAAAGACAACATCCCCGGCTTCATCGCGCTCGTCCAGCAAAAGCCCCTACCCTCCACTCAAAAGACTACATCCTCTAATTCAAACGCTTCAAGGCCAGATCTATCTTCCTTCCTTCTCGCCTGGGTCCCTGAATCAGCCCTCGGCGATGCCTACGACACCTACGTCAAGGTCGATCTCTCAGAAGACGACTCCCCGCCGCGCCAGAGATACCTAGTACCGCCGCTACCGGAAACAACTACTTTTAAAGATCCGATCGGCCTCTACGCATTTGCGGTTCCACTGTCACAGATATATTCTCTTCTGGTACGGCCGCCGAGCTTGGGCTGGTGGTTCGGTAGTCTTGTGATCAACACCCGGGCAGGTGACAGCTTTCCGGCACTATTCTTCCACGACAGCGAATGCCAGTCGACTATACTACAAAAAAAGAAGCGGGCTAGAGAGACGTTTGATCCCTTTGACGAGGATGGAAGTGTATTCTGGGGTGGAGACGAGGTTTTGCGATGGCTAAGGAAATACGTTGACGTGCAGCGGTCGACCGTTGATCATACAGTCTACCTAATCAACCCGTCTGAAGAAGACCAGCTTTCTTTTGGAAAACCACAGCTCACCGAGGCGGCGGGATCGCAGGACAAACCATCCCCTAGGAAAAACGAATCTGCACCGCACGATGCAGGGATGGACCCATTCATGAAGGCGATCAAGGAAACAAGGTGGAGGGTGCTTGAACAGCTCAGCAAGATAACGACTTTTACGCGACGCACCGCAAACGAGATAGCCGAGAATCCGCGCATTCCCCCGCAAGTCCGTCGCCTCTTAAAGACCCCGGAAATCCAAACTCTACAAGAAGAGTTCGATAGCGCTAGGATATATCTTGCACGATGGGCGATGAGCATCTCAGAACAAAGCGAGCGGGAACGCAATCGACGGATATGGACTGCCAGGGACACCCTCGAAATGGAGAACAGCGCTGTGGGAGATTTTGAAATCTTGGAGGCTGAGATGGGGAATATGGCCCTCCAGGAACGCCGCAAGGTGGTCACCCTCAAGGAGTGGCAGGGCTTCTTCGATCAACAGACTGGCCGACTGCAAGTCACAGTTGATGAAGTAAAAGAGAGAATCTTCCATGGCGGCTTAGATCCCAACGATGGAGTGCGCAAGGAAGCATGGCTTTTCCTCCTTGAGGTCTATCCATGGGACAGTGACAGCGAAGACCGCCAAGCTCTTATGAACTCCAGACGCGACGAATACATTCGCTTAAAGGGCGCATGGTGGGAACGGATGGTTGAGGGCGACTCCACCCCAAAGCAGCAGGAGTGGTGGAAAGAGCAGCGAAATCGGATAGGTACGATAACTCCTCCATACAATGACGGCACAGTTACTAATAATGTGCAGAGAAAGACGTCCACCGCACTGACCGCACAATCCCTCTCTTCGCAGGCGAAGACATCCCCCATCCCGACCCAGACTCCCCATTCGCAGACGTCGGCACAAATGTGCACCTCGAGCAAATGAAAGATATGCTCCTAACATATAACGAATACAACCCCGACCTCGGCTACGTCCAAGGCATGAGCGATCTCCTCGCACCCATATACGCAGTGATGCAAGATGACGCCGTTGCATTCTGGGCCTTTGCCAACTTCATGAATAGGATGGTACAAACTCTCCAATCCCCCAACTCTCACTCATCTTTTATATTAATGCAGTATGCTACAGGAGCGCAACTTCCTCCGCGATCAGTCCGGCATGCGCGCTCAGCTTCTCACGCTGGACCACCTAGTCCAGCTTATGGACCCGCAGCTCTATTTGCATCTCCAATCCGCCGACAGCACAAACTTTTTCTTCTTCTTTCGCATGCTGCTCGTCTGGTATAAGCGGGAATTCGAATGGGTGGATGTCCTCCGTCTCTGGGAGACATTGTGGACGGATTACTTAACCAGTAATTTCCACCTCTTTATTGCGCTGGCCATCCTAGAGAAACACCGCGACGTCATTATGGATCATTTGAAGCAGTTCGATGAGGTTTTGAAATACAGTATGTTCCCTCTCCATCTCACGTACCTCACTCACGTAGGTGACGGCCTATGTTCGGCCTGCGCTAATCGACTGGGGATAGTCAACGAACTCTCCAACACCATGGACCTCATTCCAATCCTCACCCGCGCAGAAACTCTCTTTCATCGCTTTGGTCGGCAGATTGAAGCCATTGACAAGAAGAATAATTTCCCTACGCCGCCGGGGCAGCCTCAAGCTCAGCGACCTACGCCTGCTCAGCCTCAGTCATCAAAGGGAAAATCACCTGAGCGACAATTAGCAGCCAGCACGGGTGTCAGCTCAAGTACACAAGCGGGGCCTGGTAGTAAACCGGAAGCAGCGAAAATTATACCCCAAGAGTTGAGGGATTTGTTCAGGAAAGATGTTTTTTGGAATGGGAATAGCCAGCACTCGAATTCGAAACCCTAAAACTATATGGTAAGAAAGGCACTTTAGCTATCTGCACCGTCGCTGCAGGACAGGACATACTACGGCAGGATAGCTTGATGAGGCAGACTGGGCTACAATATGTTATGATATGGTCTTTTTATTTTCAGACCCTTTTCTATGTTGGTTTACGCTTTCTGGCAGTATGCATTGTTGTTGGATAGGCAGCGGCTGCTATGACTTTGTTCCAGCAAACCACTCAATACCTACAATTATTCAGTGGGTGCTCATTTACGCGATTATACCTTAGCACCTGTGTAAATGCCCAGTTGCTCCTGGAGTCGCAGAAGGATTGCAAGGATGAAATGCAAACATAGTTTGGCTAGAGTTATATATACCTATCCTAATGCAAGCATGCATCTAGTCTAACCATTTCATCCCAAACGAAGACAGATAATACGAACAGAAAAACAAACAAACTATCTAGCCTTTACCAGAGGGTATCTTAATGCAAACAAAACGGACCGCCGATAAACAGAGCCCTAGGAGTGTATCGCCAATGCAGAATCAAATGCGCAGAAATCGAAACCCATGTCCATGGGTATGGCCAAAATGCAAACCCGCTAATAGCCAATAATAAGGATAAAACGCTCAAGTAATGCAACGAGGATTCGAAGACAAGAACCACGCTTTTAGACACCAGCCAGACCAAGACTCAGTGAATTAGAAGGAAAGGGAGAAAGAAAAAAAAAAAAAAGGCCTATCGCAGGCCACGCAGTACGACTCGTTTGCTGGAGCCAGCTTTGCCGATATCGCTGATACTCCTAGACTTGGGTAGCATTGGTGTGCGTCCGTCGACTTTGTTCTCTGGAGACGGCAGGGTATATTTGAACGGCCTGAGCGAAGTGCTCCGGCGGGCCTGGCCAAGAACGTCCTCTACCCAAGCCTCACTCTCTGGGCTTATGGTAGCATGCTTGGCACGTGGCTTCGGTCCAGCGAGACCAAGGGGGATAGCGGGGGCGCTCGGAGATCCATGTCGAAGCTCGCTGATGGACGACATAGCGCTCGCGGATACATTAGACGAGACGGACAATCGTCTGTCGGTTAAAGCGGAGAACGAAACGTTCAGACCGTCACCTCCACTGGCTGTACGGACATCGCCAAAGTCAGAGACGTTGGATGAACGCCTGGTTTTCCGGACGGCTAAAGAGGAAGAAGGACGGCTACTGAGAACCGAACGAGGGCGCGCTGGCATAGGACGTGCGCTACCCGATGGCACTCGGCTAGAGGGCGGCGAATATGATGGCGAATCGCGCAGCGAAAGGCCTTCGACTTCAACACGAGGCGTCTCAGATACGTGTCGATACCCATGGTGGATGGCATATTCACGTAAGTATTCGGCCAAGTCCGCCCATCCACCACCGACCCTCACCATGACGCGTTCGCCATCGCCAACTGTCCGCACAAAGAGTTTGGTAGGCGCAGATTTTCCGCCACGATGTAGATGATAAAGCTTCACTGAACTCTCTTCTGGAGCATGTGAATGTCTCCTACGAGCGAGCGCCGGTCGAAGAGTGAGGGATGGATTAGGTGTGAAGCTGCGTGACGGGGTGTCCTGAGGTGAGTTTGATGACAACCTCTCCCGCCTAAATGGAACGGACGACGCTACAGAGACGGCATCATCGTCCTGATCGGCCGAAACCAGATGGATGTTGCCTGGAAGGGAGGTGAGTATAGAGTTTATTTTCTCATCCATTTGATCCTTGGGCCGAACGGGCTTTTTGGATACGGAGGATGACCGAGATTTAGTTTTGCCAGCTAAAGTCCTCACGGTGCCAGGTTGTGTCTTTGATTTGTAGGCACCAATGCTTTCAAGACTGGGATGAGCAGTCAGCTGCTTTTTGAGACGAGCTGTAGTGGCGCTGTTGAGAGGTTCAGCCCTGGCCGAGGCAGATTTGGACTTTTGACGTCTTTCAGCTGGTGACTGAGACTTCTTAGGCCTAGACTCATCCTCATTGCTGGATCCGTTGTCGTAATTTACGTCAATTCTGTCGTTTATAAAACGTTGCAGCGGTAGACTGAGCGTTCGACCGTGCGCGAACGCATCCCGAAGGCAAGGCTTTTGAGACTCCCAGTGGAGCAAGTGATCTTCGTGCAAGTCGTGGTCGTCTTTTTGGCGCGTAGAAGTTGATGGTCTATACGGCGGCGTCTCAAAGATCGATGACGAAGTCCGTGGCTCCGGCATTTCTGGGCTCGACACAAGTGAAGGGTAATCAGACAGGGAGCCATCAGATGTGTTGGACGTCCGCCGCGCACGAGATTTCTGTTTATCTGATAACTTAATCGGACTATCCAAGGGCTTCTTTGCGCCTTTCTCATCTTGCTCGGGTTCTTCGGACTGCTGTCGATCACTAGGCGCCTTGCTATTGCCATAGGGCATAAAGAGATTGGGAAGAGATGCTAAATGATCTGCTGGGGGTGTTGCGCAACGCGTTGATGGGTTTGAAGTATGAGTCCCTGGTGTTATGGTTTCAACGACAGTGGAGTTTTTGGTTTCATTATCAGGCGCGGCCGTTACGATAGGCCCAGAGTATTCGGCCGTTTGTGGTAAGACAGTGTAGTTTTTGATTTCATTATCAGGCACAGCCGTAATAAGAGGCCTAGATTCTTCGGGCGCTCGTGGTGACCAGCTAGACACTGGTAGAGCAACATCCTGAGATAGCGGCTTTTCTGATTCGGTAGAAGCCTGGGGCGAGGTGTTGTTCTCGACCACAGCTTCGGGCACCGCATTGGCAGACGCGGCGACGTTACGGGGGCCCGAAGTCACTTCGTCCTCGGCCACGGTCTTATGTGTTGAGTCTGCTGGAGTGGCGGAATTGCGAACATCACACTCAGCATTGGTCTCAGGCACTGCCTCGACGCAGCCGGTTTTCCGCCTCAAATTGCTTTCAACCATGGTCTCAGAAGCTGTATCCGCGGCAGCAGCGGCTTTGGAGGCAGAATTCTCAGATACGGTTTCGCGCGCTGTACCCAGTTCAATGGCCGGCACCTCCAAAACTTCACACTTGTCAACTGAACCCGACGGATATGGGGAAGGCGAAGGCGGGCTGGCTCTGGTTTCTGGTTTCACGGCGGCCACGGCTTTGATATTACCAGCTTGCTGGGAAAGCGGGTCTTGGGGTAATTGGGGTAAAGGACTGCCAACCTCTTCAACAATGGTTTCCATTGGGCGAGCTGACTGTCGACGCCATTCATTCTCAACAGTACGCTTCTCAGCATGCATGACCCAGGAGGCAAATTCCGCCTCAACAGCCTCTAGGTCATCAATCCAGTTCTCAGGTAAGGAATCCTCACGGCCTTCCAGCAAATCGAGAATACGGTCCATGCGCCGGCCCGCCGATAACACAATCGACTCGAGAGCGGCCCGCTTAGCATGGTAATTAGTGATGCAGTATAAGTAATCCTTCTCGGTCGGAGGAGTTGAAGATTTCAACAGATCGAAAGCTGCTTTGACTTCAGATTTAGCGAACCGCAAGTCTCGTAACAACCCAGGTATTTGCCTGGAAACTACTAGTCGCGCATGCCATGTAGACAGTAGGGAAGTCAAGCGGGATAGGAGCGGCAGCGTTCGAAGAATAGTTGCAGTAATGACGGCAGTAAAGTCACTCAGCTGAACATAGCTGAGCGGCGGAGGCACGGACATGGTGCTATTAGCTGATGAAGGCCGAGACCGGCCTGGAATGTGGGCATTGAGAACGTGCTCCTTCAGTTCTTCGACTTCCAACTCTTCCATTCCGTCACGGATCTCTTCGATACGCTTTTCACGTTCCTCAACCACGGTGGACGGCAGGCTTCCCCAGTATCTGGTATCGTCCTCGCCGGAAGGAGGGACAAACCCCTTTCCAAGCCCAATATGCGGCCGTTTCGGCCACGGCCATGATTGCACTTCTTTATACCATTCTCCAAGCTTTTGAGCGGCTACTGCAGCGCGTATCCCGAGTGCTCGTTCCGCTGACGAGGCCTTGGAAATGCTTTTAGCTAGAATGTCTTGGGCGACTTGTTCATTGTTCGGAACGGCATCAATCGACAACAACGCGTGGAGTGTTGATTCTGGAGATAGATTCCCAAGCAAAGGATCCACAACGTGGTATTCAGGTACGGCTAGGCGATCTGATGCTTTGGCCGGGGCCAACGTGGGGGGCGCCTGAAACGGCGGACGAGGCGGACTGGCGCGGCTGGCCATGGTCGGGATCGGCTTCGGGACAGAATGGAAGAGTTTGAGAAGGACGTCTCGAATTCAGAGTTCAAAACTGAGGACTGGTTGACGGAGGTCGCGCGGTGCAAAGAATGATATGAGAAATCGAGCGTGGATGAAGAGCAAGCATGCTGGGACGCGGTCACTCAATCTCACCGAGCTCGTTTTCAGAGAAGAGTGCGATCA
The DNA here is from genome assembly GCF_000011425.1 of Aspergillus nidulans FGSC A4. Taxonomy (NCBI): domain Eukaryota; kingdom Fungi; phylum Ascomycota; class Eurotiomycetes; order Eurotiales; family Aspergillaceae; genus Aspergillus; species Aspergillus nidulans. The sequence goes on along the minus strand of NC_066257.1, from coordinate 2,585,718 downwards.
GTAAGGCACAATACGCGGGGAATGAACGACAGAAGAACGAGCGTGGGGTAAAAAATTCAAGAGAGGAGAGTTCCTAGGTGTTGATGACGATGTCGTGGTGGTGTGATAGCTGCGAGACAGTTGGTAGTTGGAGATGGACGATTGGATCGGGGAGAGGAACGAGCGTCAAGAAACGAGTGGATGGGAGAGGCAGCTCTGCCCGCCAGAACAACAGAGGCTCCTGAACCATAAATACTAATAATAAGCAGCCAATGAGTTCTGACCCTTTAGCCGCCACTTCAAGGCGAAAATCGAATGGTTCTTTAATTTTCCTTAACAACGCGTCGGGTGGACCGTCGCCAAAAGGGGTCGCCAGAACTGCACTATCGACCTTAGTATAGCGGGTTGGCTCCATAAACCCATCAATTTCTATTTAAGCAACACTAATCAGGAACAGGAATCAATAATTATCCGTCGTCCTTACTCTTGCCCCCTCATTCCCGAATACTCCATGCATAAATGCGGCTGTTTACAGCTCCAGAGTCCAGCTTCACGATGCTCTCTCTTTTCGGTCCTCGAACCGCCTTCACGTCGATATCATATCCCAAGCACTCGGACTGAAAGTCAGGAGCACCGTCTTATCTCGCGAACATTTACTAGAAGCTTGATCCCAGATTGGGTACGCTGGTTGCTAATTCCTGGTTGCGGACGATGATCAACACCCTTGCATATAGAAACCCAAGCAAACCGACTAGAGCAAGCCACATTTCATTACCTTCCCCTGCATCCACGCGTTTGATGCTCGACTGCAACGATTGGTAATAGTACAATGGCTATGCGGGTACGTTGGTGGTGAAGAGTCCACCGACGCGTTTGAAGTAGATGAGGCTTGCCAACCCATTATAGAGCAAGGGACGCGTTTGACCCTTAATACTGCTGATACGAATCTCCACATTCTGTGCAAAGTGAGGTGGCTTGCGTCTGTATCAATTGATGCGTTCCAGATGCTTGGAAAGACTTCAGATGGATCTCGCCTGGCATGGCTGATAGTGGGGGTTTGGGACGTCCACCAGCGGTACGAAACGGACGCTGGGATCCCAGCAAAATGTTATCGTTCAGCTGCAGCAAGCGCGTCCAGTTGGCAGTGCCAACGGCGGCCCTTTTCTCGTCCCCAGCAGTGCGGCTATAGAAGGAGTGTCAGAAGGGCCCTTCTATTGGAGCAGACATTACCGTACCGCGCTGAGATGTTCATATCAAACCATAATTGTCAGGTTGTCTCGTAGCAGAGCATTTAAATGTGAACCAAATACATATCACGACTTCGTGGCGTCAATCAATACGATAGACACCATTCAATTGGACCGATTTAGCTATTCTGTTGTAAATCGCTAGATAATGCAAAGACGGCGAGCATCAATTTAGTGTATGGAGCTCAATCTGCTTAGGTCCCCACATCGGCGACCGCGATCTCGAGTCTCGACCATCACGTTCAAGACCCAAGCACCCGCTATATCACAGTAAATGGACCTTCGTTATATACAATACAGCTCAAGAAGGCATCAGACGGAATAATAATGAAAACATGCGTTTCCGCACTCAAGTGGTCAACACCGCCACCCTTACCAGTACGTGCACTCCCACCTTAAAAGAACGACCGTGTCAACCGTGTCAACCGTGTCATACCGCGTAGCAAATGTGATTGTCACGATCATCACCTAACAGCATCAACAGAGCTAATTGGCTCTCTCTCTTCGCTCGGCAAACTCTGCTGGATGCGCCTTGAGGAGTCTGTCGTCCGATTCACCATAATCCCCGACCAGGGAACCCAGGTATGGGCACAATTACCTGTTGTACGTCTATCCCTATCATGTTATACATTCCTCGATCACCTCCTTTCTGTACGTTTCATTAACAGATGAACGCAGTATTCCATCTTCGAAGACGCAGACTATATCCTTGAGTCCAATACTGGGGTAATAAACCTCGAGGTCCCGCTTCCTGCACTTCACCGTGCGCTGCGCTCCGCAGCTGGTGCGAAATGGGTGCAGCTAAGGTTGACAAAGAAGGGCAAGGTGCCACTCCTGGCGCTTACAATCAGAACGAAAAGTTGGACGAAGGGAGTGAATCCATTGGGGATTGGAAGTGGTAATGAATCAATGCCTTTGCCTTCAGAGGAAGCAGGAGCAAATATAGCGGCAGAAGCAGGAGCAGGAGAAGGTCTAATGGGTCCCCCAGTAGCCCCCGCTTCAGCTTCAAGGAGCGCAGGAACAGGCCGGCGCGAACGCGAAACTTTCATCACGCAAGAAATTCCCGTAAAAGTGATGCACGAAAGCGCAGTAGAGGGTCTACACGAACCGCACTGCCGCGATCCAGACGTCCACATTATCCTGCCAGACCTCTTCCAACTCAAAAGCATTTCAGAACGTTTCACGAGACTAGCAGCGGACTCTACGCCCAAGACCGCTGCCCTTGCAGCCACAACGTCAACTACGGCAGATGCCGTGCTTGGTAGCGTCGGCGCCGGCGTGTCACCTAAACTTGAACTCTCGGCGAACATGCACGGCTCGCTGCGCCTTGCAATAGCAACGGATACCCTTCGCATCTCCAGTGTGTGGAGTGATCTTGTGAATCCTGCTCTTGATCCGAGTCAACTATCGCAGACTCAGATGGATCAGTTGCCTAGTGAGCGGATGAGGGCTTTACCCGGGGATAATGAGGCGGGTTGGGCTAAGGTAAGGATTGATGGGAGGGATTGGGCCAGGGTTCTTAGTGTGGGGAGGCTGAATCCTAAGGTTGTCGCTTGTAAGTTCCATTGTTGTTTTTGCTGCAGCTCAGTTGGTAAGCAGATTGCGTGCGGGCGGGTTTGCTAATGTACTTGATGGTCAGGCGTCATCCATGAGACGGCGCTGATCCTCTACGTATATCCTCCCAGTGGGTATGATGAGGAGGGATCTTGCCTAACAGTGAGTAGTCCCTGTTCATTTGAAGACTTACGGTTAACGTTGGACAGTACTACATCAACTCCTATATGAATTAACACGACTGTCTACAAGAGCCATTTACGCAGGAAACTAAGTATGAATTGATGCAAGTCATAGGTGGGAGGTATTATTATAATAAGTGTAGCTCATGTTTCATACAACAAGCAGCGTCGGGTTCACTCGGAACGGCCCGAAACACTGCCATCATCACATTAACATAGGGAATAACAAAGAAAAACCACAAAAAGAAAAGGGGGAAATTAAAATAACTGGAAAAGGGAGTTACGATAAATGTACATGAAGCATAGATGCAAGAACGACAAAACAGTCGTATCATCAGAGAACAAGAAGCCAGGCCATACTTCCGGACGATATGGCATGCAAGTTCACAACAATGTAAGGTGGCTGATAGTTCGCAATGCAAGGGTATACACTTCGATATGCAAGATGGGGAAGATCCCGGATACTATAAGGCAGAGTTGGAAGCGATGTTAAGAGCTTCATCTGAAGACTCTTATTGGGCCATTACATCAACATACCGGCCCTTCTTCCTGCCTCGAGAAGTGGCGCCCTTGCGTGCCTGTGGTGCTCCAAGTAAGTCGTCAATTGAGCTAGCATGGCTCAAGGACGTAGAAGGCCTGGGAGGAGGCCCAGCAGAGCTTCCCGGGCGGGATGAAGCGTTACCAGCGGGCGGCACGGCGCCGGTAGAGGCAGATCGCGCAGGGCCTAAACCAGGTGTTGGTGGAAGGCCAAGAGAAGATGGAGCCGGGCTGCCAGACGGCGGCGGCGCAACAGACGGTGGCCGACTACCGAGACCTGCTGTTCCAGACGGTGGCATGCTGCTCCCACTGGCGGCTCTGCTAGGAGGGCCCATGGCTTTCGGTGGGGGTGGAGTAGCACGAGCCGGGGTAGCGCTGTTGGGGTCTTTCTTGTTGACCCATTTCTTCAGTTCTTTATCGTAGTAGAAAGAACTTTCCTCACCAAGCTTCGCGCGAATTGGTTTTCCTGAATTAGCTTCCTCTTTATTTCCTCCCTTGATCCATCCCCACCACGAGCTCTTTGCCGGAGCAGGTTTTTTAGCTTCAACATAGTTAGCCACATGCATTTACACGGAAAGAACACAAAGCTTACCATCAGCTTCTGCTGCTTTCCGGAAAGCCTCATCAGCTTCCCGATCCTTACGTGCCTTTTCAGCTTTCTTCAAAGCCTCAGCACGAGCAGCAATGTCGTCGTCGTCCTCATCATCCATTGTCAACTTCTTACGTGGCTTCTCATCCTCAGACTCCTCTGTCACTTCCACTTCTAGGGTATTACTTGCAGGAGGTTCATAGCCAGTATTGCCCGTCGGAGGCATATACCCGTCAGCTTCGGTATGCTGAGAAGCAGGTGCTTCAGGGCCAGTTGATTGATCGAATGGGTTTTGGGCAGGAGGTTGATAAGGCAAGTCGTGACCGAAAAGTCCTTGCGGAGTAGCTGTCGGTGGCGTATAAGCTTGTTGAGCCATATCTTCCTCCACGGGCGCTAGAGGCATGTACGAGGTCTGAGGCGGCGTGGACTGGTAACCCGCAGTTGGGGAGCCGTAGAAAGGACCCCCTCCATACATAGGACTCTCTGATGGATGCCCATACTCTTGCGATCCACGACGCTGGCCGTAGGAGAGTCCAAATGAAGCAGACCTCTGTGAGTCTAGAGACGATCGTCCACGACCCTGATCAGGCGACGAGTTCGGAGCGTTCTGGTTATTGGGCTGATAACGAGACGTTCCGGCACCCGGAACTTGCTGTGCGACAGGCATAGGGTATTGGCCATACAAGTCTGTCACAGATGGCGAGCGGCTGACAGTAGGGGTACCAGAGATCTGAGCAAACGGACCAAATCCTGTTTCTCCACCCTTGCCCGAGCCAGTTGATGCAGCGTCGCTGTCATCCCCGGCAACGAAGTTGCTGAATTTGTTCCACATTGAGGAAGAGACTTTCTCCATGCTTGGTTTCGAAATCCACGACCCTCCATCGCCTGTAGTCTGCTTAAGCCGCGCTGATAACTCATCGACCCCGAAAAACAAATGCTGATGATGATATCCAGATTGCTTCGTGGTAGCTTTGAGAGCTGCTGTGATGGCATCACAGTATTGCTGGGCTTCGGACTTGCGCCCTTGATCTGTAAGGGACCATGCATGAACAAGTTTCAGGGCCAGGAGATGAGGTAGTGTAGACGTCGGTGATGCCCCTAGAACAGACGTAGCATACTCGTATGCCTCGGTAAGTAGGATTGCATCATCGTCCAGCAAGGCCGTAGGCGAGGAGTGGACATGGTCTACGCCGAGAAGAACAATGCTTGCTTGAGGATCATCAGGGCCTCCAAACACCGCTGCCCGCGAGAAAATAAGGCAAATATGAGCTGCCTCTATCCGACCGTAAGACAGTAGTAATCGACCGAGAGCCAGGAGCGCTCGGTGGTCTTCAGGGCTTCGGTTACTCAAAACCAAACCTAGTGTATCCTTCCAAGACTCCAGGCCAGCAAGAGCGTCCTTAGAGGGACCATGCCCATCGACCTTGCTAACCATTTGCAATCCAGCCCTTGCGGAGGGAGGAACAAGTTCATCGACACTTTCTTCAAAGTTGCCAGCGAAGATTTCATACAAAGCTGCAAGCGACTCGGGATTTCCGCTGTTAGACCTAACCTCACGCCTCACAAACTCCTGCACGACTTGTTTCCAAATGGACTTGTCTAGCGTTGACGCGATGATCATAGCATGACCCCAGAGACGGTTATCCGCTGCACTCCAAACGGCTTTCTCCCGTTCGCCAATAAGCAAGTTATTGCGGATACTACTCAATGGCTTCGACTCCGCAGAATCAGACAGAGAAGAAGCATTAATGACTTCGGCGCCAAAAGACTGGAGGGAGTCGCTATACATAGGTTCCAGCCCATTGGTTTGCAGATGCGGGAATAGAATGCCCCTTAGAGCCTCCTGGAGGTCAGGGGTGCTCTGCATGCCGCCGTCATGCTCAACCAAAACGCGTACAGCTTTCCACAGCAGGATCTTCTCATCGCGGCGCTTGTAAGAGTCCGGGTAGGCCTGGAGGTTCTGCGGGACACCCTCGTTCTCAAATGCTGCGATTCTGCTAGAAAGCCAAGCAACTAAGTCTTTCTTCTTGGACTTATTCCTCAGAGGACCTGGATGCCGTACGATAGTTTCTGGAAATGAGATCACATCCTTGAGTTGAGTTGTTTTAACGTCTCCAGGCATAGGCTTAATTTTTGGCGCGGTTTGCCCTGCGCTATAACGAGGGACGTGTTTCGGGAATGAAGAGAGGACCGTACCACCAAAACCGAATTTGAAAATCGGCGCTCCTTTCCATCTTTGAAGAGGGTCAAGCTCTTGTCCGTCGCTTGGAGGAATGAATTCAAGTGACTGCGAGATGGTGCGAATATGACTGGAGGGTTGCATTGGCGCGTAAGTATGGGAGGTCTTCGTTGGCGAACTGGGCGCGTGAACAGATGCAGGCCGTTTGAGTGGATCGACAGACGGTACGGATAGTCTAGGGCCTGACTGTTGCTGGGTCGGAGATTGTGTCTGCGATCTTCGAGGAGGAACAAATGGCGGTGTCTCGGGAGGTGGAGTATAGGCGGAGGGCGTACTATTGTTAACATGCGAAACGCGGCGGGAAAACTCTTCTAGATATGAAGGCGGCGCATAGGGATTCCTTGGTGGGGAGGTCTGCTGGTAGCTGCTTGATGTATCTACAGCACTCGGGCCAGAGGCCTGTACTTGGGAAGAACGAGGTGACATCGGGGCGGCTGTCTCAGTGTGTGATGGTTGTCCAGTAACAGGTGAAGTAGGCTGTGGAAAAGATGGTTTCCGCGAAGCCTCGTTTGGTTGATAGGAAACCTTCTCGTGGTGGGCTAGCGGACTTGAAGTTCGCGGCTGGAAAGGTAAGGTAACTGTTTGGCCCGGAATGACAGACGGCTGTGAGGTATAACGTTGCAAAGGCGCAGACGCAGCTGCTGGCGGCGGCGGCGCTGGAGAATACCTAGGCGAAGCGGGCGGTTTAACTCCTGGTTGCAATGTTGGTGGCTTCGGGGAGTATCTTGAGTTGATAGGAGGTACTGCAGGAGCGCTTTGGCTACTGGAGCCCACATTGTTTGCATACGGCCCCAATTTTTCCGGCTGCTGCAATTGAGATTGAGGAGTGTCGCCAGACAGTTGAGCATAAGGATTAGTGACAGGATGCGCTGCCGGGGGCGGCTGCACAAATGCAGGGCTTGCCGTGTTAAATTTGGGCGTATACCGCCCTGATTCTGCAGGCCGCGAACGTGGTCGTACGGGGGGGAGCGGCAACTCCTCGTAGAAGTTCTTTGGCGCGCTTGCAACCGGAGCATTTGGTTTCGATGCTGGAGGCAAGGTCGCAGCATTGATAGGCGGGACTGGTACTCCAGAAGAAGACTGAGGAGGTGGAGGCGCCGTAAAGCTACTACTTCGTGGAGGCGGTGCAGGCACATTAGCAGCTGAGGATACTACTGGTTTGGTGGCAGGTTTGCGACGTGGGGCAAGGTCTTCCGGAAGATCATAAGGAGACTTGTAACCTTCTTTAGGTCGCTCTGCGAAGCTTTCAGCCCTAACTGCAGGAGCTGGAGGCTCGGGCCGCGGCTGGAAATAGCTCGTGCTGTAAGGAGCACTACTGGATAGAGGCGTTGCCCCTGGAATTGGAACGCTCTGGACAAGATCCGCTGTAGAGGGCTGGTGAGGAGTATATACACTCTGCGCTGGTTTGGGTTTGCTGGGGTTTTGTGGCGTTCCGAATGGACTGCCGAGAGCCTGGAGGTTGGGTTCCACGCCGTGCCCGTTGACCACCTCAGCAGCGGTATTTTGAGCGAGATCGCTGGGTTCGTCTTCTAAGAGTAGATCATCGTCATCCAGTTCCGCCTGCCACTTAGCGGCGAGATCTTCCTCCACAGGAGCAACTTCCAAATCATCATCAGAAAGTTCAGCCTGCCACCGCGCAGCTAGGTCTTCCTCCGAAGCAGGCTCCTGGACGTTCTCGGGCGACTTTGAGGCCGCTGCCGCTATGATATCGTTGAACTCCTCGGCAGTAGGAGAAAGCGGACTATGAACCCCATCCCGGTTCGTGTTAAGGGAATCTAGCACTTGCGAGGTGCTTTTTCGCTGTATATGGACGGGCTCTTGGGGTTCGTTTTCTGTGGCTGGCTGCTGAGCCGAGCTGAAAAATCCATCATCCTCATCCTCATCTCCTTCAAAAACACGGTCGAGTTGACCCGGTTGAGGCACCGCCTGCTCTACTGGCGTTGCCTCGACTGGCGCTGCCTCGACCGGGGCCTCCGCAGAGCCATCCAATAAAGGCACACCCTCTTCAAATCTTGACTCCTCCGATGGGAAATAGATCGGCTTCGTTTGTGTCCTCAGCTGGTCGAAAAAGCGATCTTCGCCATTGTCAACGCTCTTAGGGCTCCCCCAGAGATCGTGGTTTGTGCTTCTTAATTCCCCGTCAATCGGTGTAGCATGGTCAGCTATGCCTTGTTGATAGACCCAGCCCGGAGTAGGATAATCACTTGATCCTTGCGCAGCGTTTACCGATGTGTCAATTTCAAGCTGGTGTGTCTGCCCTTCCTGTACATGCTCTTCTTGCATCGACTGCAAGTTGTTATATCCATCCCCAGGCGCGGCTGCAAGCTCGGCCTGGGGTTTGAAAGCATCAGTCTCCTGGTTCTCATCAGCAGCCGCGGAGAACAACTCCGCGGCCTCCTCGCGGAACTCCTCCCGTGTCTCCGCCTGGTTAAAGTCTTCGCCGGTCGCCGATTCTGCCTGCGCAATTTCTATAAGTGCGGTGGGTTCAACACTCGACGATTCAGTGACGTCCGGGACTGTATTTTCGGAAACCGATGTCACGTCTGTGGCGATTGCAGGCGCCGAGGTCTCGCCATTTGGTGAGACCGCGACCGGAACTGCGCCTGGATCATCGATTGCCGTTGGTGGCGCCTCGGCAGTTTCTATAAAACCGGCAGATCCAACATTTACCGGCTCAGCCGCGCCAGGAACTGTGTGTGTATGTTCGTTGAGTGGCAGCTCAGCTGTCTCTTCACGTGCAGGAGATTCGGTGTTTATCGAATCGATCGCGTCAGGTACAATATCTGTATTTGCGGTTGTGGCTTTAGGAGTTAACGGCGCCACATCACTGGACACCGGAGCAGATATTTCTTCTACCGTCGCGGCCGTCTCGTGATTATCGTCCGTTCGCAGTGCCGGATTCCACACGGCTGATGCCTCGCTATTGCTGTTCTCCATATCGGAGATAACTAGGCCTTCAAACCACACCGTTTGTCAGCCAGACGCGGACTGAACACAATCATGACACGGTGTCAGCTTTTAAGTGTACTTACGCAACCTCAGGTTAGGGACCTAAGTGGCTTGCACGCTCACCTGTAGCTTAGATAGGCGTACGGGAATGCGTGTGTTTCGGCGCATGAAATGAAATAAGGTAAGGAGGAAATGAGAAAGGAGCGGGTGTAGGCATACACGATCCACCAAGATCAGAATTCCATGAATGTAAGCGATAAGGAGAAACTTCAGCAGGATGGATACTTCATGACATGACTGCGTGGCGAAATGCAGGAAATGCAACTATCGAGCCGTGACTAGGGACTACTCTGGAGCCCGTCACTGCTTCATCTCGGGGCGGATTCGCCCGGCAGAAAGCCGGAAGAAGCCACAGTGCTGTTATGTCACGTGCTGCTTCTATGCTTGACAGCTGAAGAACCAGGTACCTAGGGACGCTAGTGCAAAGTTTCTATAGTATATACAAAAATGATACCAAGCAGTAAGCATCCACTAGTGGATGTCAACAACCACAATGATAGAGATTTATTGAGGAGAAACAACCAAGAAACAATAGTAGCTAGCCTCGCACTTTCCGGTAACTCGGTGGATTCCAAGACTGCTTGATCAGTTTCGCAGCCCACACGGGTATAACAGACACAGCCGTGACAGCTACCACGCGCCAGATCCAGTCTAGCGTGATCACATACTTGAGGTCGAAATACTCGCCGAGGAAGGGCACGCTGGCAGCGTACACCAACGCGGTACCGAGGAGGCAGAATATCATCACAGGGTGCCATGTAGTGACGGCGATGGCGACCATGAGCAGCTCGTTCATTACGAGAGCTGTAAATGAAACACTGATAAGCCGCTTTCCAGATATGGTGTCAAGGAGGATTTGAGACAGGCCCTGGATCACAGCGCCCTGGTAAACAGACACTAGGACCCAGGTGAAAAAGGAGCGATAGCTTAGACTGCGACCCGTCTTGAGCTCTTTGTATAGCTCAGGGTAAAGATTGGCCAGCTGTTCATCCACGTCGCGATCAAGGACCAAGGAGAAAACAGGCGCATTGGTGTAGACTGTTGCGTATCCAACCATAAGCCAGTTGATAAAAAGACCCTTCGGATCAAAGTGGCTAGCAATGCTATACATGGTCTGGCAAGCGCTGATGATGAGGCCACGATGCATGATAAACTGTGCAAGTTTGGCCGAGCGCTTGTAGGAGTTTCGTCCGTGCCAGACAAGCAGCTTGGTAATGTGGTGGAACTGAGTGATACTGAAATCAGCTGCGAGGGAGGCCTGACGGCCTTCCTTTCCAACAATACCAATTCCTACATCAGCCGCTTGGATCATGGACACATCGTTACCACCGTCCCCAATACAACAAACACGCTTCTTGGTATGAAGACGTATCAGATCGGCCACTTCAGCCTTTTGTGTTGGTGAGCACCGGCATGCAATCACAGCAGGGAGGAGAACAGCGACCGAAATAAATGCTGATCGGAACTGATTGAGCATGAGAGCCAGAGACTCGCCATCAATCAGGAGACAGCAATCAGTCTTGTTTCGCAGGAAGTCCAATGCTTCCTGTGCGGCCGATTTGTCTTTAACTTTGGCAACAGTATGAATATACTGACCGCGAGCTACCAGCTTCGCAGAAATCGCAACACATCGTGCGGTCTCAACCTTGTCACCAGTAAGCATCCAGATCTTGACACCAGCGTTGCGCAAAAGCTCAAGCGACGGTTTCACATCCCTCTGGAGACGATCTTCCACGCCAGTGACACCAAGAAGCTCCAAGTCATGCTCAAGATACTCATTAACCACTTTCTGCATGCCGATATCTCTCCCTTGAAGCGAAAGAGATGCCTGCTTATACTTGCTGGCAAACTCCTGATACTGCAGCGGCGAAAGCCGTTTTCGTCCAACCACGAGCGTCCGCAAGCCCTCGCGAGCCATGTTCGCTGTTTCCTCATCAAGCCAGTCGTTAGCCGCAACAATAGAGGTCATAACAGTGTCCGCTCCCTTTTGGTAGAACCAGATCTCCTCCTCTGCGGGGGAATTGAGGACATCCTTGTCCTTGTCAAACTCAACAATGATACCCATACGCTTACTATCAGAAGTAAAGGGGAATATGTCGAGAATGCGCGCCCGCACAACGACGTTACCGGTATCAGTCGACTCGAGAACTATTGTTCGGCGGTCCCGATATGCTACCTTGAGTCCAACCTCTTCCGTGTAACGTACAATTGCAATCTCGTCTGGAGATGAAGCTTGGTAATTTGTCACCTTCACTCCATCTTCCTCATCCGACGTTGGGGTGACGTTGTGGCACAAGGCAAGCGCTAGGACAATATCTCGGACACGCGAACCGATCTCTCTCCTTGTACGTGGCGCTGCTGCAAGTCCTGCTTGGGTTCCAAATGCGGCCGCGGCACTGGTCAAAGTATTTCCCGAAAAGCTCTGTCGAACGTATGACGCGACCTCCTCCATAGCGTCATTAGCATAGGAGACAGTGCCAACATGAATCTTTTTCAGTTCCATTTCTACGGACGTTAGTTGCTGTGATGCACAGAAAGTCTTGTGAACTCACCGTTCTGCGTCAAGGTACCCGTCTTGTCTGAAAGGAGATATTCGATTCTCCCGAGGTCTTCTGGGATGGTGCTCGTCCTGACCACAGTATCCGGGATGTCCTTATCCCGTTCAATAAAGCGACCGTATACCGATTTCGCCATATCCAGATTGACCCGGAGACTCATAGGTATAATCGTTGAGAAGAGAATAAGGTAAATCATAATGGCAACATACCACTCCTTATCATTCGTTGGTTGGAAACCTTCCAACGCCACCAAAATGATTGAGAGGGTTAAAGTCAACGCGCATAGAATCTTGGTGAGATTGTTAATTTCATATTCCAAAAGCCCAACCTTTGACCGCGAAGGAGACGTGGAAAGCGCAGCTCGCGTTTGAGACCCAGTGTAGATGATAGCAGCGTACGTGATCGTGTTCGACGCGAGAACAGTATTAGCCCACGCAGTATTGTCGATCGTAAGTGGCGCAGAACTGTTCTGTTCCGTCTCATCAGCATCTTGACTTCTATCCTCTGACTTGTCAACATGTGGATCATAGAACCCTGATGGCGGCAGAAGCTCAATATTTCCAACAAATTCATTGACTCGTTTATCCGGTCCACTTGCTGTAATCTTTAATCTCGTGAAATCCTCAAGCGAAAGTGCCTGAGACAGGACCGACGGCAGTCGTAGTTTCCAATCCGTTTCACCGTCAAGTTGATCGGTTCGAATGAAAGTATCGCTAGCAGAGGATATATCTGTCTGATCAGCACCAGCGCTAATGGTTGGCTGCTGATTAGGTACAGAAGACGATGATCCGTTGGTCGCATAGTCGACATTATGAGAAGCGCCTGCTTCCTGAGATTCTCGTGCCACGGTAGCATCGTTAGAAACACTTTTTAATATTACAACGTCAGCGGGGAGACGCTGGTTTTTGCGAACTTTCAAAACGTCCCCGACTTTCAGATCTCGGGATTTCTTTATAATCACCGGGACGCTCTCCCCGACGTCTTCAGCAATCGGAAAAGCTCTGCTCCCACCAGACTTATCCAGAGCAAGCACAGAGAATTCTTCCGCATTTGCCTCCGCATCCCGCCTTCGCCGTCCAACATCATCCAAAGCTTCCTTTCCTAGCGATATAGACACTACAAAAGCCAATGGGGCAATGTAGGTAGACATATATCCTATCCTCAGCACCGGAATGATCTGCGACAGCGCCACCAGCAAGAAATAGATGTTGAAGAAGAACGAAAACTCATTGTAGAGGGTGCGAGGCAGGAAGCTCCACGGCGTATATTTCGCATTTGAGACAATATTTGGCGGGTATTTCGCTCGTTGCGCCTGGCCAACAAGGACATCCCGCGGGGGCTTCACCACATCCACTGTATTCTTCCCACCTCCTGTCGAACCATGTAATCCGCCAAGTAACGTACTCGATTTCAACCAACCTAATCGAGATCTCCGCTGCGGCATTCGTCCTCCATCTGCAAGAGAGCGTACGGAGCCCCGGCGGTCAAGCAGCGGAGCATCATCGTCGGTGTAGGGTCTGGAACTCGCATGCGACGGTCGGAGACCTCTTTCCCCCTCACGATCCTCAAGCAAGCCAGCTGTGTCTTCCCCCTGTGAACCAGACATGCTCCGTTTCCATAATCGGCGATTCCCAACACCCACACGCAAATTCCTAAGAGCTATCCCTGGACCACTATGACCTCTCTGTTGAACCGGCTCATCCCGCGAAAGCCGTGATGCGTTAAATGCCGAGGAGGGATCCAGCTCCTCCAGGTCGAGATCATCATTGTCACTCTCTATGCTCGCACGGTCGTGAGCGCGTAGGTATTCCGAGGACGAAGGCATTTTGACGGCTGTCAGTCGACTCACTTAAAAAGCACGGGATCAAATTTGTATTCCGGTGTGCGGGAGCAGTCCGTAGGCTCCAGTGCCACAAGGAAAGCTGTCATGTCCCGCTTAGTGTGTTTATTTTGCGTTGCTTCCAGGGTGTCCCGATAGGACCATCTTATGGTTGGCGGAAGCTGTGGGCCGGATTTGAGGTATGTACACGTAGGCCGAATTGCACAGACAATGCAGTCGATGAAGAAAAAGCCGCTACCAGTAATAGGTGTGGTCGTAAAGGTCGCGCAGACGTCTGGGGCTTAAAATCTCGCGGCCTATTCCTGTTCCCTTGTGATGCGTGGCTACCGCACGAGTCACATGATAAACTGCAATCAATGTGATTGATCCCTATGTTTCAGGCTCCATACTGGATCCAGAAAGTGATATCATAAAGAATGAACTTGTACATGAAAGCAATCTGCCTTAATTGATTGCTGGACGGCTACTTCATTGCCCCACCGATCCACAAGACTTTAGAATGGCGAATGCCAACCAAAAATGGATGTCGTTGCTGTAACATATTTACTTCTTGTTCACACCGTTCTTACGCGGTTCACGCTGCATGCCCAAAATATATTGAGCTAACTCCAATAGCAATACAGTCTTTCCGTAAATTATCAAGACCCGACCGACCTCCGAACAAAATGCCTTTAAATGGCGTAGTCAATTCGATCATGCTGAAAGAACAATTCGCCAAAATGAGTGAGGAAAGGAGCGCGAACAGGCTGAAGAACCGACAACATCCGCTGTTATGCATATTCCAACAACAAATAACAAAAAGCACAGCATAAGAAAGGAGAAACAATCAGTGGCTCAGACGATGAGCAGCAGAAAACGAACGCCCCTAAAGTGAAATCACGGATGATTAGAGCGCTGACTCGAAGTAGAAAGGCTATTGAGAATATACTGTAGGATAAGTCAGTACTAACTTGTTCTTTCGAAAGAGAAAAGGCCGCTAGCATTCCAATACGTACCAGTGCCACAGGGGATGACGGCAAGCATGTCGACCTGCGAGTTACCGTGTCATATCGTACCCGACAATATGTTGTTCCGTAGTAGTTATTGAGAGAAGCGACCGCCGTAGCGGGTATCCGAATAGACCTCAGCCCAGGTATGTAAAGCCATCGAGGCCCAGTATCTCACCCCCGAAATCTTCCCGACCCCGGGCTCATACCCACCGGCTTCCTCAAACTTGGATCCGACAACTGCCCTGGACTCGGCGACCGCCCACCATGCAGTCTAGCCCTAAGCCGTTCCTGCGCGGACGCAGCCCTCTCCAATCCAGGCGACGACCCTGAACCCGTACTAGTCACAGACTGATACGAACCACTACGCTCACCGGGCATCGGCCTCCCTCCAGCCGGATGCAAGGACGATGCCGACATGGAAGGCGAATGACTTGAGGACGTTTGGCTAGGAAGGGACGTCGCACTGGACCCGGGGTGTCCTCTTCCACGCCTTAAGCTGGATGTAGCCGACTGTGGTGGACCGCCGGTGGCGGCGCTGCCAGAGTCACCCCACAAGTCACCAAGCCCTCCGCCCCGCCCTGAGGATACGGAGGCGGACGAGACGTTGTTAGAGGTTGCGATCACACGAGTTGAGGATGAAGAACGTTCTTTCGGGTCAGGTGGGAGCCATGGGGGGAGACGGCGGCCTTTCTCTAGGTAGTATGCACGGAGGACGTTGGAGATGTGCGAACAGTCTTCGTTGTCAGGGTCGTCTGCTTCGTCGGAGGTGATAGCTCGGCGGAGAGAATTGAGGCGGGTTCCGAGGTTGGATATTGCGGAAGAGGATGTTATAGAGGAGAAGTAGGAGGACATTCTGGTGGTATACTGGAGAAAAGTCCGGAACGGAGAGAGGGTTGGAAGAAAGTTGATATGGGTTTATGGGGTGCGCTTTGTTTCAGTACCCGCACGTGATCGGCATAGATCGGTATACCGACCTAAACAAAGTGGTTGCTTTTTAACTTTAACTGCATAATTCTTGAGAACCTCAAGCCAATTTTGATTATGTACCACGTCCAACACAGAGAGGAGCCAGATGTGTAGCTATGTAGATGCAACTGCTGGGTATGACACGCCCATTGCGAGACAGCGAGAGATCAACAGGACGAAAACCGAACGCCAGACAAAAGTCACAAAACCATGATATAGTATCTTGCTTTTCTGCCACCATACTTCAACTGCATCAGCCATATACGAGACTTTCACCTAAGCGAAGGCGTTCTCCTTCCCAGCGCCCTCAGTCTCGTACTCGATCTCTACTCTGGGACCCTTCTTCCTAGGCTTTGGCGGCGGAGCAGCAAACTTCCTCTTGGAGCCAGGCTTCGTCTTCTTTTGCTCCTCCTCCCCATCATCCTCAGACCCACTCGCCTCATCACTATCCTCCTCATCCTCGTCGGAATAATCATCGCTAGAGGCGCCCGAATCATTGCCAAGCCAGTCTTCCAGGTCTTCCAAATCTTCATCCTCCTCTAGATCACTAACGTACTCAACCTCCCCGACACCCTCTTCATCCTCTTCCTCCTCAAGCTCCCCATCATCCATGTCCTCATCTCTCTCGCCCTCACCGGACCTTTCCAGACCACGAAGCACCTTTTTCCAGATCGACTCATCCACATTTAATGGCTGATCACCATAGGCTCCACTGCGCAACCGTTCAATAAGCTCACGCTCAATCGCCCGCTCAACCTTCGCCGCGCTCTCAGCTTTGCGCTCCCTCGTCTCCTCCCTGCGTCGGATCTTGGGCGCCAACTTCGGCACAACCCTTTCTCCCAACCGTTCTTCCTCCCGCGCAAGCTTCTTCATACGGATTGCCACCTGGGTCAGTCGCGTAAGACGCTGCTTGCACTTGTGAATCAAGAATTTCGGCCAGTAAATCAGTCGCGAGTCGACCTGTTCGAGAGCCTTTGCGTAGTTCGATGACAGTCGAATCCGCTCCCATAATTTGCTGGGCATGTGTGCGCGTTCGATAGTCTTCATATAAAGGTACATAGCGCCTGTCTCGGGGTCTGACCGGATTGTGGCGTAGCGAGAGTTTGCCAGCGGGCAAGACTGCCGGTTGCATAGACCAGTCACGTTGTATTCATTGCGGCAGAAATTTTGACCTTTTGTTGTCCTGATGGTAAGAAAATCATTAGTCTATGGGTTTCAGAAAGCTGAACTAATTGAAAGGGAGTTTCTGATGATGAAAGATTAGCTCAACGGTTGGCACATACTTGAGTTTGTATGAGCAAAATTGCTGGTTTATAACCTGCCAGACAATCTCATCGGAAGACATTTTTATTACATGTAGGCCAACCCGGGCTGGCAGTTAAACAACAGTGGAGTTGGAAGACAAATAAGTTTCTGCGGAGATGTTGCAAGCTTGTTTAGCGGGAAAGAAAAAAAAGTTCAGACTACAAGCACGTGACTTGGACAAATACCTTTATCGATAAGAGGTGAACGCTAACTTATTGGTCATCAAATCGAGGTACATAACTGTACTATGAAGTAGAATTTGAGTTTACCTCGTAGTCTACAAATGTATGTTCGTGATTGTCCCATCATATGCGAGATATTTCAGATCTACTATGCCCCCTCCACCTGTAGCATGCCATCCCATTCCGTCCCATTCGCCAGCGGTCCTGCAGCCAGCTCGGCTTCATCAGCCACCCCATTCAACAGCTCGTCTCCAGCATAGCCCCACCCCATGGCCTCAAGCTCACGGACGAAGAAATCCCGCTCTTCGTCCATGATAGTCGCACCTTCCTCACCGCCCATGACATGCTTGTAGCGCCGTAGATGCCACCAATGTGTTAGACCACGGAGGGCTTGTTCGAGAGGTAGCGCCTCTTCAACCTCCGCATCAATATCAGATCCAGCCAGCCAGTCATCCCGCAGCTCAGGGCGGCAGTAAAGATATATCGCTGTGATTACACGCATATTTCCCTGTCTCCATTTGCGGCCACAATAGGGGACTTGCGACTTGAAGAGCTTCAGGGTGTAGAAGCGGAGATCGGGGTCGGGAATCTTGAGTCCTTTGCGGAGGATAGTACTGGATTTGTACTGGACAAGAAGCAGGCAACGGTGGGCTTTGTCGCGAGTGATTTTCTGCATTATGTGGAGGTAGTTGATGGCCGAGAAGAAATTTCGGAAAGAGAAGGTAGTGATAGGCTCACTGGGTGGCGGCGCTGTAGGATATCCGAGCTCATCGACTTCTGGACGATGAGGTCCTCCAATGAAACCTAATCCGGTTTCGTCTACGCTGTCCGCTCGACCTGTCTCTGTTCTGTGTCGGGCAATTGGAGGGGGAACTGCCTCATCATCACTATCTTGTTGGAAGCCGGTAATGTCCGGCGGCTGTTCCGAATGCAAGTGACAGAAACGAAAGAAACTAGATAAATCAGTTTACTATATATGGCAAAATCAAGGTATTACATACCCTAATTCGTCACGATCCGTCCGTTGTGCTACGGCTTGGTCGATTTCCTGGTGCGCGAACATTTTTAGGATTAATGGCAAATAATTTGAGTCAAGTAAGAGCTGCGTCATATACTCGAACTTCAAAATATCTAGTAACGGTGAGCTACGATCGGAGTATATGCAGGTATACTTACGTGACCTCTTGAACCACTTAAGCAAGAGAAGAAGAGAACCAGAGATCGCTTTGCTCGTAATCTCGCGTACTCGGATATTGTCAAGCTCATCAATTGTAGCATCACATGTCAGATCCTCCGTGTCGTTGTTGAAGCTGGAAGCACCCGCATGCACTGCACTGAAGCTTTCGCTAAAGGCTTGTTAGACATAGATATTGACACATTGGACCACATACCTTCCAGAACCACCATTCTGTCCGTTGGCTTGATTGTTGACGAGGGCGCTTACATTCGTCACACAATCTTCAAGAACACAATAACAACGGATTGAAGATGCACGAGTGCTTGTGTCTGGTAGGGGTCAGAAACTCTTCAACCACGCAAAAAGTGGAACTCACATAGAAAGTTTCAACGGCATCTAAGCGTTTCTGAACCTCTTCGTTATCCGTTTCCTTCTCCATTGGGGGATTGCTCTTCGGCACTTTCTTCTCGTCGAGAGAGAACTCCTCCAGGTCGTCTACAATCTCATCTTCGGCATCTACATCACCACTTGCATAAGCTCTTTCTGCATGCCACCCACGGTCGTACTTCATGAACCGCTCACGCTCTTCCCAGAGTTGCCTCATTGCCCTTGTCATCTTCACGTGAGTTGAGAAAAGCTGACCAGCCTCGATAACAGACGCAGGAACATCGCTACCATCCCACTTCTTCCCCACGAGCACGTCTTGCATTTCCGTCGAGCCCTTGCCTCCAAGGTTATTGCTAGAATTATCCAAGGGAGGATACATGAAAGGGAAATTCTGGTTGGTCTGGTAGTTTTGCTTTTTTCCTGCCTTGCCACCAGGACCGATAGGAGATGGCGGAGGAGATGGAGCTGGCGTTGCAATATGAACCGACTGGTGCAGGATGGAACCGTTACCACCAGCTACAGAAGGTCCAACTCCGGAGAACAGGCCATTAGAAGAGTATGATCTGCTGGGGTGTTGAGGCAGAGGAGGAAGTATTGAGTTATTTTCTAGCTCTAACGGGATCACAGGCGGAGGCGGGTTGTAGGCGGGATATTTAGAAGTGATCTCTTGCCGGAAATTGTGGTAATCGAGCGGAGATGCAGTAAGGAAGGGTGTTCTTCTTGTTGGGTCATTCTTCCCACAGTCGAAAGCTGGTTCCAATGTTTCTTTGGCTTGCTTCAGCATGTCACTACCGCCAAAGAAGAGAAGTATACACTTCCAAAATAAAAGAATAATTCTCGTGAGGGGAATATTGGAAGCGTCATCCCATCGCAAACGTGCGATAATCTCGATTAAAAATACCATCAAGTCTGGCTCCAGCGCTGTAATCGCATCTCTAAGCGGCGTGTGCTTAGGGTCTCGTGTTTCTTGCATGCGCGCCGTTTCAACCATCAAGTAAAAGGCAGTCAGAACCAGATTTGCCTCCCGATCTGCTGCAGCAAGGAGCATTGGGTTAGCGCTTTCTGACGCTGCGTTTGACTCAGAGGGGGCTGACACGCGGGATTTCTCGAAAGCCCGCAGCAAGCACCCATAGAGCGACGGCAGCCCGGAACATTCGTGAATGAGTCTTGCGTTAGTCACTATCCATTGAATCTGCAAAGATTTGGATTTGGCATTTTCGGCAGCGATTGGGGAATCATGAGGATAGTCCGGCGTGCTCTTTCCAGCAGTAATTCCCCACACTCCGGTAACAACGTAGCACACAGATTCCAAAGCTTCAAGACGGACCAAAAGTTCGCTATCCTGCAAATTATCAAGTACCTCGGTCAAGAACAACTTCTGCATTGCCTCAGGAGCATCAAGCCAAGACGTACTGGAAGAGAGAGAAGGTTGCACTTCACAGAACAAGCTCCACGTCCGCTCAAATGAGCTCTTCATGGCAAGAATCATGGCTCTATCGAATTCGCTATACTGGAACCACTCCTCAAGCTCTTCCGGAAACGGCTGACAGTCAGCATATTCAAATGCATAGGCAGGCTGTTCGGCCCTCGGCATCTCCTGGACCAGTTGTTTTAATTGAGCCAGGCTCAGCGAATCCGTAGGCGCGTCGGGATTGTGCTGAACCGGAGCTGGTGGCGGGGGTTGACGTGGAGGCGGAGGAGCTGAAGTATTCCGCTGCAGTTCAGGACGTCTAGACATAGGCACATTTGCTGCCCGCATCTGAACTGATGGCTTACTTGCTGTAGTAGCCGAAGTTTGAGCTGCCTGCTCCTGTCGAATACCCTCTGCAACTTCTTCCATCATCTGATCATCCGGAATCTGGACAATGTCTGTTCCTGTCTGGTCCACTTCATCTGCTTTCACGATGTGATGATCCTCCAAGGAAGCATCAGCGGATGCTGTGGCTTCATCCATCATGATCGGGTATAGTAATTAAGAAGGTGATATCGACGATATAACTTTCCAGAGACATCAACAAGAATGGTTCAGACAAGGATCAACAGGTAAAGTGCCTCGAACGCTCGGTGGCTACTGAGCGTGATAGCGGCACTCCAGCTGTGATATCAACCGACCAAAAGATACATGGCGCGCGTTGAGCTTGGATTAGCCAGGAACAAACGAAGCCTTCCCCGGCCTGAAAGTGGTGGATCAGCGCTCGAGGCGAGGCCCCGCACGTGATATGTGATTACTAAGATCTACCGACGATCTTCCTTGATTGGAACTATATACACTTTGGTACGAGCCTAATCAATCTTAGGAGTCATTACGGTCGACTGGTCAAGGTGTTTACTGCAATAACTCGCAGGTACTAATGAAAGTGAACTGGGGCTTTCTATCCTGAAGAACAAGATTTGCTCCTCTTATAGCCCAGCTTCAGCCCTAAACTGCTCCCCTAAAATAACTTGGAACTATACAACTACTCCCAATAACTGCCCTTTCCGCTTATCCGTCAGTGAGCCTAGACTCCTCTTTACGAGTCTGGCCTGTCTAAAAGGCCAACCACTCAGATTGAGATCTTGGTTGGAGTCTTGCTCACCGTCGCAATGGTCTCAAATAAGGCAGACTACCTCTTTGAAGTCAACGCGATGTATCCTCATACACAACAGAGCACCGCGTTAATAACGAAGCCCTGCACTCATATCCCTCCTTTCGATCAATATTTTGCTAGTTGCGAACCCAGACTTTGAATATATCATTATCAACACCGTTAAGTGAAAGACATCATTGACACTCAACGTACGTCCGAGCCGATAATTGAATTGAACCGTATTGCTGGCCGCCCCGTCGTCAACAGACTGTCTCAAGAAGCCGTCTCGTTCATACAGGACTTTAGACGTTGAAACTAGAGTTATGGCCACCCCTGTCTCTATCAGTACTTTCCTGCAATGGTAGCATGATGATTGATAATGGATATCTGGAATGCAATCCTCCCTGAATCAACACTGCAACCGGCAGCTCCCACATCACTCCTAGTCTTTCACGGCTCGCCAGTCTCAAACTCAGACAATCCTCAGAAAAGCCGTGACTTGACTCGCTAATGGTAGTATATCCCCAGTTACTGGCTGACATCAGACACTAGACCGAGTGGCACCAATAACGTAACCTTCTGCGGCCTACTGGGAAACGTCAACACAGGATGCCGAGGGCCTGTGTATTCGCCAGCGTTGAAGGTGTTCCGGAAATGTTCGACGCAGCATGGGAAATCCGCTTCCCTTACGTGATCTATTTTGAAGTTGACGACAAGAGGATGCGGATGGAGAGTGACTGTTGGAGATATGTACCGACCAAGGGTATTGCAATGGCTATTAGGGGATAAAAGGAACATCAAGTATCTCCACTCCTTGGCTTCTAAGCTAGTGGATAGATGTAGTTGAGCTCAGGTAAGGGGAAGTAGGCCGGATCTAGTTAATTCAAAACTAAAGAACTAGCTATTGGGCGTGGTGCCTCGTTGAACACCTGGTTGGTTCAACAGTTGATTAATCGGATTTGAGACTGATCTATGTCTCGCATACTCTTATTTCTGACGTAGATACTATGGGATGCCGGCGAACCGTGGCCACTGCAGAAGTCATGGGGCTTACTGAAGCTCGCTGTTATTCTTGTCAAACACACAACACCTAGTCATATCTAGGACGTATGTGTACTTGTACCCTCGCAGTTTGTGAAGCCCCTAGAAGCTACGTTAGGTCTCGTTTTAGATCTATGGTTTGCTGTTTTGTTACGGCAGCTAGAAAGTAATATTTAGGGTCCGACTATGTCCTGATAAGTATGGACCATTCGTAAGTACAGTACAAGTATGAATATGGATTATATAGAGTAGTTGATACTGGAGTGAGATTCTTCATTGTCGGTTGTGAGAAAGAGGTTGTGAAAATGATCTTTGGACTGTGATATGAGGAACATGGAATGCATATATATAGATTATTGCAAGTGGTCTTGGGTATCATATGTAGTTAACACACCTGCTAAAGACATGTAGACATTGTCAGTCTACCTTGGACGACTGACGACCTCCATTCTCACTTCGTCTGATTTTGTGCTGCGCCTCCCACCGCTGCCACCCCGCCTCCGCAAGATCTTCGCTTACCACCAAGTCCCGTATCCTCAGAAGCCGAACTATCGAGTGCTCCAGAGCCCAGTCAATCCAGCCATAACTGCGCAACAGTCCGGTGAAGGTGAACCAAAACAGGGCAAAAACTGCCCCTACAGCACATCCGGCAAGGACTTGTCGGACAGTATGATAAGTCAAGTATATACGGCTAACGGCCACTGCGCTAGCACCAAGAGTTATCCCCAGAGAGGCAACCATGCGGAACAAGATGCTCTGGTTTGCGCTGTTTGGAGCGTGTCGAAAGATGAGGAATAGGGTCAAATAGACGGCGAAGAAGGCGACAAACTGCGCGTGGGATGATGGCATACCGTAGCCCTTTCCAAACATCTCTGTTATGGTTGCGATTAGCTAAGATTGTCTTGCATATAACCCTCATTTCAATCGACATACGCTTTGGCCGCTCCTCCTTGATGATTCGCTTGAGGGCGAAGTTGAGAGCCTCACAGACGAGCTGCCCGGCAAACATCAAACCCACCTCCACCTCGCGCGAAGCCCAGACGAGAGTAACGTAGACAACGCATAATGCTTGAGGAACGAGAGCAAGCCATGCCGATACGAGAGATAGAGGATCGTCAGGGTTCTGTCATCGAATTCCATATTAGTGTCTAAGCCTGGGCACGTCCCCGGGCCTTTGTGAAACTCACATAATGAACGTGAGTAAGGGATAATGACGCTAGAGGCTGCTCGTCTTCCTCCATTTTTCGCTGGCTGGGTGGGCGGTAGTTGATATAAATGCAATGCCCTTATCAGGTATCCAACCGTACTGGGAAGTTCGCAGCTCTAGGTGACTTCGGCCCACCTCTACTGCGGAGAGCTTGGACTATCAGATGCGACAAGTTAGGCCTGACTAGTCGGAGCTGGTTTTTCCGAGCCGGTACTCCTGCTGCTTTAGCCACTCGTCTACGGGTGACTACGCGCAGTCTGTGCAGTTAGGGCGGCGGCAGAAATGAGGGGGCGGGGTCGGCATGATTAGCGGCCTCAGGCTTACGTCGATAACCAGTCGCTTGACGGGCTTGCAAGAAGCAATTATTATCGTTAAGACACGAATAGCATGCTATTTTTATATTAGTCAAGCTATCCTCAAGTCAGATAGAGACACGATGAAGAATCTAAACTGAGGGACCTCTTCTGTGCGCGACTGGGCATCAAAGACTGCCTGATTCCCGTCAAAACTGCAATCCCACCCCCACAAGTCACAGTCATAACCACCATCACATCCTCCTTCAACTTCCTCTTGTCTTCCTCTTTTTCGTCTGTAACTTCATTGTTCGCCTCTAATCCTGCTGCGGCTCGTTCTTCTGAAGCTTCTTCTACACCTATCACGCATCAAAACCATGACGCACTTTTTCTCTCCACGTCTACGTCCAACTTTCTTATTTCAGTCTGCTTTAGCGTCCTCAATTCTTTTCCAGCCTGCCAGACAATCTCCTCTTCTTTCTCACTATCCCTCCTCGGCTGTTCGTATACCTCGATTAGCAATCAATCCTTGACTTTCGAATCCTGATCCTCCTCTCATCCAGATTGCGTGACCCACCTCTATACTTTTCTTCACGCCATTCGCCTCATTTTCTCCGCCACCGCAAGGCTACTTCTAGAAGTAGTCTATACCATTCTCAGGAATTCCTGGACCTTTTTCTCCATACTTTCCCAGCCTAAAATCTACTTTCTGGTCCGACAATTTTTATAGCAAGTGGCTCTCCTTTCTCGATCCTGCCAGATCCCGGACTCGAGCGAACGAGGACTTTGGAGTCGGGTAATCTATATTGGAGTCTAATATGATTACACTCGTTGCTCATCACTGATCAGCCCATCGCCATTTGCCGCTTTCGTCTCAAGATCGATCAAGCACTTGCGACTCCAATCTTTTTGAATCGCCCTCTTGTCTACCCACCGTGATGGATTCGGATGCTCTTCCAGAAGACGAGAGATCAGAGGAGCTCTCGTCCATTGCCGCCATCTTCCCAGAAATCAAGATTGACCCTTCGTCTCCGTACCGGGCGTCACTAGATATACCAGTGAAACCAGCGACGCCTCTGAACGTCTGCTTCTATCAGCGCCCGGAAGTCGGCTTTCCTTCGGTGCTTACTCCTCCAACCTCCCTCGATGCCAGCGAAGTCGGCCTCGGCTCCAAAGCCAAGTTAGATGACCAGTCCATGGCGGATACGGAAAAAGATGTGCATGTCCTCGCACACCTACCACCTCTTAATCTTGAGATTGAGCTTCCGGAAGGCTATCCTTCGATCAAACCTCCCATATTTAAGCTCAACACCAATCCACGTTGGTTACCCTTATGGGCCGTTTCGAAATTACTGGACGATGGCAAGCGTCTCTGGGAAGAATTTGGCCGGTCTCTCGTGGTATTCAGCTACATAGATCATCTGCAACAGCTGGCAGAAACAGCATTCGGAATCGACGAAGCTTCAGGCGGCGAAGTACGGCTTTCGCGGGAGCTAAAGATTGCTTTACTAGACTTCAATAGCAAAGCAGAGCGCGAGAAGTTTGAGCAGGAGACCTTTGAATGTGGGATCTGTCTTGAGCCCAAGAAAGGTGTTAACTGCCATCGTCTCTTACTGTGCTCCCATGTCTTTTGCATACCTTGCCTGCAAGACTTTTATAACACTTGTATCACAGAGGGAGATGTTGAGGGCGTCAAGTGCCTGGCGCCTGATTGTGGTCAAGAACAAAATCCACCAGCGGCCGGCCAGGGTAATATTCGCAAAAAGCGAGATCGGACACTTAGCCCGTCGGAGCTACTGCAGATACCTCTTGAACAAGAAACTGTGCAACGTTATGTCTTCATGAAAAGGAAGAGGAAGCTGGAAGCTGACAAGACAACTATATATTGTCCTCGGCAATGGTGTCAAGGTGCAGCGCGGTCAAAAAAGCACCCTAAACCTATTGATCCTATGGCAGACGATTTGGAGGATTCTGGGGATGAGTCAGAAGGCCTAATCTTTGACCCCCTTGGGGAGGAGAGCCAACTGCCCCCGATGGCGGATCGCTTGGCCATTTGCGAGGACTGCAACTACGCCTTCTGCTGCGTTTGTAAGAAAGGCTGGCACGGAGAACTATTACGGTGCTTCCCTCGGCGACAGGCGGAGCTGACCGCAGAGGAGAAGGCGACAGAGGACTATCTCAGATTATACACATCCGCTTGTCCAACCTGCGATGCTCCCTGCCAGAAACGCATGGGCTGCAATCACATGAAATGCTTCAAATGCGAAACACACTTTTGCTATCTCTGCTCCGCCTGGCTTGAGGAGGGAAATCCTTATCGACACTTCAATGATCTCGCCAGTCCATGCTTTAACAGACTCTGGGACCTAGAAGGCGGCGACGGCATTGACCCAGAAGGTGCTGAAGCTTTGCATCAAGTCCCCGAACAGATGATCTTCGACGACGGTAGTGACGACGATGAAGAACCACAACAATGGGTGATGGATCGTGAGGCTAACGAGCCGAGGAACGGACGACAGCCTCCACCACCAGCCCCAGTTCCTCCACGTGTCAACCAAGTTGGTGGAAACCGCGCTCTAGGACGCAATGCCAACGGTCTTGATGCAGCAGGTCGAGCAGCCGCAGCTGAGCGGCAAGCTCAGGCCCGAGCCATGGCGGAAATCCGAGCCGGTCGTGTCCCTGAGCGCGCTGGGCATGAACAACCCCCCGTCCCACATGCTGGTCTCCAGCGATTCCTCGAACTTGTTCAGAACGACCGCGAAGATGAATGGGATAGTGACGAGCTCGAAGACGGTTTTTAAAGTATACACCTGGCTCCGAGCCCTGTCTTCCTTTCAGAGCGGGCAACAATCTCAATACACTCTTAACGAACGAACCGATTTAAGCGAATGCACGCATATACTCACCACTTTACGATTTCACGACTAAGTCATGACAAAACTAGAATATATTCCGGGGCAACCTTTCATTTGCTTTTCTTAGTGGGGCAGATACCCAGTTAACACATTTTACATCGCTTTGTTGACGACTTCTTCTTTACCATTGCATGTCTAGCGTTGCTTGCTCCTGTACGAGATATTGCAGTTGCTGTACTGCATATTACAAGAATCGGTTTTGGCACTTCTTCCTGATCTCTTGGATTGGTTTACATATTTACTCATCTTTCCTGCGTGTACAGCATAGCAAGATCATGTTCTCTCTTGTCCAAATCTTTGACAGATCAAAGTAGTTGACAGGCTGGATGGGCCGATTGTTGGTAATAGAGCATGGAAACTTTAGCCTAACCGCCATCTGCTCTGCGAGACACTTCCAGATCTATTTAATACCTTGCTATCATCGTCCGATATTATTAATCTCAAGAAGCCTCCATTCCTCAAAACGACCAAAATAAAAGCGAAGCGGACCAGTAATACAATATCTCAAGCGTGGACTAGAGCACACCGAATCAAAGAATGAGGTACGCATCCTCCCCCTCACTCTCGACACTGTCACCATAAGTAGCAGCTTCAACTCCAGCTTCCGCTCTGACATGCCCGTCCGAAGCATTCCAGGTATACCAAAATTCATAGCTCATGACTGTGTGATCCGCGTACATAAGCATGAGTCTGTACCGGCGCGAGGGGTTCCAGCCTCGCCAGCTCTCCTCGGGCTGGTAGGAGCGGGTTGCGCGGGCGTGGCATTCGGGAAGTGTAAATTCTTGTTCAGAATCGCTTCCTGATGAAGACAATGAGTTATTGGTTTCCTTGCACTGGAAAAGCAAATCATTCATGCTCGTTCCACGCTCAGTCTCAGTCTCCATTTCCTTCCCCTCAGCGTAAGGGTCCTGCGGAATATAAGGAATATCCGGTTGAATCTCAAACCCTTGCATCGGCGCGACACTCATCCCCAACAGTGGCACAAGTGGGCGCTCGCCATACTTTTCCTGGCTCTCAAGCGGAACAATCCAATCAACTCGAAAGGTGCGGCCAGTTGTGGGCGACTCAGTAAGAGCAATAATAGCGGCCCGACCCTTCTGGGAAGCTGCGACGACGATCCCATGCTCGGGAATGTATTTGACCATGTTGAAGCGATCGAAGCCGCGAATTGAAACTATGGGTTGAGTGAAGCGTTGGAGGAGCGGGGCGCCGCAAAGGACGCTGGCGTTCAGGGAGAAAGGATGTGGGATAAGGCAGATGTTGGTGTGAGAGAAGTGAAGGATGGGGAAGTTGGAGTTTGGTGGTGCTATTCGGCGAGTCAGCGTTTTCTGTATACTGTCTTCACTGGGAACTAGAAAATTGTTCTTGTTAGGGAAAGACAAACGGTGGCTTAGATAACGTACAAGTTGAGAAATGCAGACCAAAGTCATCAAGAGGGTGGTGCGCTGTTTCGTCCTCCTCAGATGTGCTCCCGCTCGAATCAGAAGCGTCGACTTCCATTTCCAGCTGAAAGTGGTCATCATCATCATCCCCCATAGTTTCTGAAAGGAGGGCTTGGACTTCATGGATATCGACACCAGCAGTCTCGCGGAGAGCAATCTCAAGGATGTCTTCAGGAGAAAGAATGCGGCTTGGGTCATTTGCTATGGCACTTAAGAGCGCGTGACTGCCTGTAGTTTGCTGTTGTTCTGAAATGTGGTCCGAGTCAGAAGCGCTGTCTCCGCTCAGAATATCCGCATTAAGAGAACCGTCAACTGCCTGGTGGCTAATAGCTTCTGCGGAATCGTGATTACGTGCGTTGCTCGGCACAACAGCCTGAGCTTTCCGTGCATCACTCTTTTCCTGGGCGTTATGATTCCCATTTATAAGACAATCTGCCTCAAAGAAATCAGGCAATAAGGTCTCTTCTGGCTCGGCCTTAACGGCAGGTGGGAAGTGGCTGTAGAGACGCGTTGAATCTGGAACTCTTTTGGTAAGGCTTGTCAAATCGAGAATCTCCTGCTTATTTCTCACGCGCCGCCGGGGCTGGCCACCACATGCTTCTTCCTCGGTCTTAACTAAGTGGAATGAGCGCGGGTCAAGGGCAATGACGGACCACCCGCGGTCACTAAGGGACAGTTAGCGAAAGGAATGCTCGAAGATAATACTTGCGGAAAAGCTTACCCGTCGTCCAGATACGCGTCTTCAGGTATACTCCACGGTGCCACATTATTGAGGTGATATTCGTTGAAGGGACTCAAGCTTCTCCACACATTCCAAACTATCGTTCTATTGTAGATATCTGTACTGACCATCCACATCCCATTCGGATCAAAATCAGTGTTCAGAAAACCAACAGATGGTATATTGGTGAAATGACCACTGTAGGTTAGCTTTATATTCCGAGTACGATATTTTTCTGGCATCAGCTGCTGCAGTTGTTTGAACTGTCCTTCAGTCCGTATATGTAGCCACGTTTGGCCATACTCCGTAGCATCATCAGCCTTTTCTAGCTGACGAAATAAATCATCGCCCTTATCCGACCCTGGGCTGACAAGCGCAAAAGCAAAGACAGTCACATATCCGGTATTGGCAGATACGGCGATTAAACGAGCGAACTTGTGAATGGCTAGGCCCCAAGCACTGGCACCGACATACTCAATGAAAAAGGGCTCCACCTCGGAGCCATCTAGAGGCCTGGCTCTTCCGTTATCAACAGCTCTTTTTAGAGTTGAGTAAATGGCTTCAACTCGGTATCCACAAACATTGCCCGAGTCCGTTGCCAGGAGCAGAACCTCTTCGCGACCGAGATCGTCCACAAGGATGTTGTTAATTTCATGTGGAGATGCTGGCCGGATATAACCGGTAGCGTGAGGCTCTTTCATAACAGGCGTGATAATCATTTCAGGCCTGGAACCTAATACCTGCGAGGCCCCGGCTGGTTCCCAGACATAGATCTGGTGGCCGCAAGCCACGAACAGTAGATTCCGCCGTTGGGACAGTGCAGTCTATCATCCTGTTAGAATGGCTAGGGGTGATACAATGCAAGTCTGCGCTTAATTACCAGATTACAACGCCAGGAAGAAGTCCGGGGAGGATGGATAGCATCGTCTCTGTTGCTTCAATCAGTGCCTGTGACGGGCATGGTCGGCCAAAACAGGAACATACAAAGGATACTAGGCCAATATCAGTATATTATAACATGAGATTCTCATGAAGAAAAGCAAGCATTCACATACCCGTTTCGATCCCTTTTCAACATTCAGTGCTCTTAATTGAAGACCTCTTCCGTACTGAGCTTTCGGGCTTATTGCCTTCTTGTTATCGTTCGACTCCATTTTCTGATCAACTACTACGGTTATCGGGTGTTTTACCGCTAATACGAGCCACGATATAATCAAGAGAGATGCGCAAGGTCAGCGAGTCTCCTTGACAGAAGGTTGGAGAAGCGAAAATTATGATGAAAAAGCAGGCGCGGATATATGTATCAGAATCGGACTGTGCACTGCATCACACAAAGTGAGAGGTCTTTCACTCTTCAATACACCCGTGTCGAGCATCTTTAGATTCCCACATCGAAAGACAGATTGGAAAACAATGTGCCCTCTGCTCTTCAGAGTCTAGGGTTGATGAGGGGAACGGTGAAGTCATTCCCAAACATGAGCTAATGGCTGCCTTGTTCCTGCGGCAGAAAGACGCACGTGCCACTTCTAGCCTTCCAGCGGAGCTCGAGCTCATTATGCTCAGATACTCAACATTCTTCAACACAAGAGAGATACCTATCTACGCGTCATGGATCTCGTTGCCGGCGTCCGAAAAGAAGGCAGCCGGTGAGTAAGCCTTTGATACACTGGGCTCAATCTTTCGCCATGACTGACTGATATCTTCAGCGGCGGCCGCGGCGACTTCAAATGGTCGGACGTTAAAGATTCTTCACATCGCGAAAACTACCTTGGTCATTCTCTCATGGCACCTGTTGGACGATGGCAACAGGGTAAAGACTTACAATGGTACACGCGCGGAGAGGATGACCCAGAGGAAGCGGCCAGAAAGGGACGAGAGGAGCGACAGCGCGTCAAAGCTGCGGAGGAGGAGGCCATGGCTCGGGCTCTGGGTCTTCCATTACCATCCCAGAACGCGAACCTGATGCCGTTAGGGGGGGAGGAAAGACCGGCAACTAGCGGGAATTCAGATGAGAAGACAACAGGTATGGGAGGGAACAATCAGTTCAATTATACCGTGCATTTGGCTGATGAGCTGGAGTAGAACGGGACTCAAAAGACAGTCGGCGGCGAAAGCGCGAGCGAACACGGAGTCCAAGAAGGGTTCGTGATCGCGATGGTGAACGTGGTGGTGATAGGGATCGAGGACACAGACATTACAGGCGATATGATGAACGAGACCACCGGAGTCACCGAAGCCATAGACGCAGATCACGGTCAAGTTCGGTCGATCGGGACAAGGAGCGCCATAGGAGAAGGTCGCGGTCACGGTCGAGGAGTAGAGATAGGGGCGAGAGAATTAGGCACGGAAGACATCGAGATGGCGGCCCACGCAGACCATGAGAAGAGGATTCTTATTATCAAAAACAATACGTGTTATGAGAGGTGGGATGGCGTCAGGCGTTGCTTGGTTCACATGGACTCAAAAGTCCGCAAGTTTTTTCGTCTATGCTACAGTTCTATACAAGACTCGAGACATGCGGTTTATAGCTCGTCATGACCTGTCTTCTCGCTGGCGGGAAGGTCAGGCATAGCCATCATTTTTACCACCAAGCTGGTCCAGCCTGTAAAGTGCTGCGTCCGCTGCCCCTTTCCGGTTTCAGGATTGTACTGCTCCCAGGCAAAGCCAGTGTTCTTCCACTCCCGGTATACATTTTCAACCAGGTTCTTCCGGAGACCTGAATACATTTTGCGGGCCCTGTTCTGCTGGGGGCCGGGTGTAAGTGCGATATTCTATTTGGCCATAGTTAGTCTCAGTCCAAAAGAGAAAATAGGGGTCTAGACTCACGTAAAGGTTCTTGAGGACAAGGTAGTTAATGTTAATCCACACAGGGCTTCTCCAGTAATTCTCAGCAGTGCCATAAAATTCATCCTTCTTACTGAGACTTCGAATACCATAGTCAGACCAAAGCTCCTCAGGGTCTTCAATCAAATCCAAGATAGCCTCCAAGCGAGGACTGTCCGGACCCACAATGCCTGTCAGAAACGGCGCAATTGAGACATATCCCTTGTGGCAGACGTGAACAGAGTCTTCGTAGTCATCGATTGTGGCGTCACAGTAGGTCTTCGCATCCGCGTCCCAGTGAAGATCGTCGATGTTTCGTTCGATGGCGGTTTCGTAGGCCTTAAACTCCTCAATATCCTCAGTTTCACCAAGGGTCTCCGCAATGCGGCGTAGCGCCCGAGTCATCATACCCATCCAGCTAATGAGATCCACGTGAAGCTCACCAGGATGAGGAGGTTGGGCCCGGGGATAGTCATCCAATCCAGATGTTAAGATGTGCTGCACAGACCGTCCACGCCAGCGGTACGCCTCCTTGGTCGAAAATGCCTCACGGTCGTAAGACTTGATGTCACCGTATTGAGTGGACCTGTACCAAAAGTAGTGCTTTTTTAGTAGAGGGTAAATGGAGCGAATGAAATTCTCTCCCAGCTTCGGGTGCTTTACATAGACAGAGTGCAGACCCTCGTCCTCAAGGTAAGTCTGCGTCGATTCGTCTTGCGCCTCAAGCTTATCAACAAAAGCTTCTAGTACCATGAAGAGGGTCGGCGGGTTGGCGTAGTGAGGGTACTGGACTGTAAACTCAGGCGGGACCTTGCTTCGAGCTTCGTTACCCAGAATCTGCTCGCGCGCAATCCAGCCATCTTCGTCCATCAAGCTGAACCAACTCTTCACAATTTCGAGTCTGTGAACAGTTAGTTATTGTGCATCCAGGTAAAGCTGCTTAAGCCACCAGGTGACCATCGGGGAGGCATACGCAAGATCAGGGTCCCAGTCTAGGATTGGTATCAAGTGGAATCCCTCATCCCAGAGAAAACCACGTGGGAAGAATGGGCGAGATGGCACGGCAGTAAAAAGATCTTTTGGCCCTTCAAGCACAGGTTGTGCCCGGCTTCTGGCTTCCTCTGTTTCCTCCCAGAAACCTTCATTCTCTTCATCGTACTCCGGGGCAGCTGAGCGGTCAACAATGTCTGAGCCATGGAAGAAGCCGATGCCACCGATGAGGTTTGAGAGCATGGACTTGGAGAATTCAAGGTAATCTGCGGAATCAAAGGGTGACTGCGGGGAAAGTATTTTCTTGAACCTCTCGGAGAAGGAGAGTGAAGCACTCTTGATCTCAGCAGTAAGGATCTCCGCTACAAATTAATTAGTATCGTTTACACTTGCAACATCTGATAGCCAACTCACATGTGAGAGGTTCCGGCGCGGAACCAGAGGAGAAGAGAATATCAAACTGACAACTGTGAGCTTAATTACCAAACAAATGAGGTCATGATGGCGGCATACCTCAAAAGCACCGGAGAAAACCTTTTGTACCAACTGGACATTTCCATCACCTGGTGAATTGTTGACGGTGAAGACCTGGGCAGGGGGTGGCGGATTCTCCGCTCCATACTTCTGAATGGCCTCATCAACTGCTTTTTTCATTTGCGTAAACAGCAGCACTGGAGTATAATCAGCATTAACTCCAGAAGTACAAACCAAGCACTAACCCTTTGTCTGCCAGGTGTGCTCCGGCGGCACCGGAAAACTCGACACTATGGTCCTGTCCAGCGGCTTGTCATCATATGAGGGATGATTATACGCAGGATGCTCGTTGGTCTTGGGGCCCGCAGTCACATCTATTGAGAATCGACCAAGCTCAGCCGTGAACCCGTCAAGTTTAACGTCCCCCTCAAATCCTCTAGGGTCGTCGCTCTCGGTCGAAACCCCCAAGCTGCCAAGTCCCTCTAGACCGGCGTAGAAGACCACCGTCGTGGGCTGATCAGGCAGAGCATCATCTCGAGGGACACCTTTCACCCGTGCGGCCCAGCTGCCTCCATGTTGTCCGCCAGGGACTTTAACGAAGTCGATAGTTAAGTCGAGCGAGTTTCCGGCATCGTGGATTGTTTCGCGGCCGCCTTTTCGAACGTCATACTCGTCCCAGCCGTAGCCTGCCATTCCTTCGTTCTGTTCGCATGTATGCCTAAAATCTTGATATTGTCAGCAGGGTTCAGTCTGAATGCCTTTGGCGTCAATAGTCATTGGCGATGAACATGGGCGCATACTTTCTTGAGCGGTTGCATAGTTGTCGACCTTTGCCCACATCAGGCCCGCGAAAACGCTATTAGGTATTCGAGGACGAACACCAAAGTATAAATTCGGCTTGTAAGGACCCCATAGTAGCGATTCATTGCTGGCTCTGGCAGCCTCGTGGGCTACTGTTGACACACCGTCACTAACTTGGACGGCAAGCGCGGCCGCGCAGAACAGGGGCGCTGAAAGTAATGAAGATATCGAGAGATGCATTGTTATGTGGACATTAGAAAAGAGAAACAAAACAGCCTCATACACTGAGGAAGAGCATGTAAGAGCCTACTTCAAGCAAAACTAATTGACCAGCTCTCGTGCCTCTGTAACGTTGTTGCGGAGTTCTTACCTGGCATCACCGGGAGCTTACGTGCGCTCGGCAGATCGACTTGGCCCAAGCTCCGCTATATGAAGTATACTCCAGGGCACTACGGTGCCTTACAAAGGATCTATGATAATTACTCATAAATTCCATCTAAAAACCAAGCAGCTTGATTATACAACATCTGGTACATATTTACAGGACGTTTCTTGGATCCAGAGATTCAATGTTGGCACTCTTTGCACGGCCATCAAACACGAATTCGCTGATCAGTTTTCCTGTGCCAGGCGCATTTTGAATACCCCAGCAAGTATGCCCAGCAGCAAGATAAAGTCCCTTCGTCCCAGTTTTTCCGACCAGCGGGCCCCCACTGACTGCATTCACGTTGGGCAAGTAGCAGGCCTGTCGTGCTTTCACCTCGCCGTCCCGAAGTGCATCGGAAATAGATCCAACCTGATTGATAATATCCTCACATCGTCGTGGATCGACCTCAACGTCTGCGGTAGTTTTAGGAAGCGGAACTACTTGGTCCCCTTCACCACAGGCATACACAGTATTGTCAGGGCGGGCGTAGATCTCTGGCGATGCCACTGTTGGCCGCGACTTCGTCGAGGGATCGAAATTGGCTGGAATTTCAATATTGGTGAATAGTGTATGTGCACTGGCTGGTCTCGTGGGTTGTATCACAACACTATGCGCGCGCATGGCAGATATTGGGGCATCCGGAAGGATGGAGCTTGTCCACGGGCCAGCAGCCACAACAATGTCGGTGGCAGGGATCGTTTGTGCCTGACCGGTTTCCTTCTCTGTGTAAGTGACAGACTTAACCGAGCCACCTTTATAGTCGATGTCTGTGACTGAGCCCAGTATCACTTTGGCGCCCTTCTCCTCCGCAAGCTTGGCGATTGACGTTGTAAAGAGGTACGGATGCACCTGCGCAGTTTCGCCGGGGTCGCTCATGCTTTCGTAGCCTCTGACAAGCTCCGGTTCGATCCAGTCAAGCTCAGGGGGTATCTTTGCGGTCTTTAGTTTCCCCATGGCGGATGCGCTGCGTTTCTGCAGCGATAAGGAGCTACCAGCACCATCTTTCTCTTTCTTCTCGCTGAGCGGGCGGCCTCGAGCGACCAGTTGTGCGCACCCGACTTCCCTATATCCCCATCTATCTTTTCCATTGTGTTCTTTGGCTAGTTCTGCATGTAGTTTGTAGCTCAATGGGACAATATTGCTGGGATATGCCCACAGCGCTAGAAGGCCGCCCGCCTTGCCTGATGCCCCTCCTGCGATGTCGGATGCTTCGATTAGAGTCACAGAGTGGCGAGAAGGGTCGAAAGAAGGGTGTCGTGTCAGGTAATAGGCAGAGCAACATCCAATGATACCGCCACCTGGAATATGCTCATCAGAATAGCCGTCCTTGAACTTATCAATATTTGCGGGGTAAAGCAGAAAGTAACGACTCGTTACATACCGACAATGATGATGTCGCGACGGTCACTCGACACAGACATCTTTCCGTACTGTACAAGATTTGCGATGGGTGCGATTTTAGGACCAAATGCTCTAATGGAAGCCACAGTGATGGATTGTTAAGAGTTAAAAGTTTGGGTCGGAGAAGCTGGAGAAGGTACAACAGATAAATGAACCCGACTACGTCACCGGAGTCATGTGTCTTGTTCTCTCACTCCATAATCGGAGATACGCTGGTTTAAATGTGTCGGACCGGAACTTGTCATTACTGTCAGATGAATCCCGCTCGAAAGATGATATTTGAAATTGATGCAGGGACGATGCAATTCATCAACATGTTGAAAAAAAAATGATAGCACAACGTGCACAGAAATAAAGCTAAAGAGACAACCCTAACGCCCAAAATGCATGTAACAAATCTAGGATGGAAAAAAGCTCTGTAACGGTAAAGAAAAAATAGGAATAAGGATATAATAGCAAAGAACAGGCCGGGATATCTTGCTTTTACCGCGACGGACTCAGAGGTCGGTTGAACCCTCCTTGACGGTTCATGTACTGTCGATACTCCGTCTTCTTCTCCTTTCGCACACCATAGGCATTGTTTCCAGGTACCTTTGTATTCTTGGTGCTCCTGAATTTCGAGAATCCCAGGCACCGTCGCATGAGCTCGTCGATGTCATCCTCTTCTGCTTCATCAAGATCCATGTCCATTTCATCTTTTGTCCAATCCGCTCGATATTTTGAATCTGGCGCAATGTTGTGTCGGTCTCGCTGGTCCCTACGTTCGTTTCTGCGATCACCTCGCGAGCCCCGGCCTGGCGATGCTCTGTCTCGAGTGCCGTTTCGGGTCGGTGACCGGGAACGATCGCGATACCTGTCACCCTTGAACGAATAACCTTCCCTATCAGTTAGAAACCCGTTTTTGTAGCTAAATTCCTGGAGTACGTACCTCGTCGGTCTGTGTACCTGTCGCGGCTGCCACTTCTGTCACGGACTCTTGCATCCCGCCCATCCTTATCACGTTCCCTCCTGTCACGGCCTCGGTCCCTGTCACGATCGCGGCGATCCCTGGATCTGCTCCTTTCTCTTCGTTTGTCTCGTCTGTCTTCTGATCGAGAGCGATACTTCCTGTCTTCGCGGGGCCCTTCACGTCCGTCATCCGACGGATCGCGTCTGGAATTCCTATCATAGTTCGAGTCCACAACAGGGGAGCGCGACCCTCGATCATCCATATCCCACATTGCGGAGCTGTCAATGCGGCGAGCACGCTTAGCTGGCGGCTCTGCCATTCTGAAGTGCTGAAACTTTTGAGGGCGGCTCGTTGGCGTCGAACAAGGTCTTTCGTAAGGCGGGGTTTAGCAATCACAGCTTTCTGGTCCCACTGCTTAAGGAGAATAATTCAATTCTAGGCCTCAAGAGCTGCAGCAAGCGGTATAACGGGAAACACTAGTAACGATCACGGTTGTTGCTGTTTCTTCGGGGAACGCTGAAGCTTGTGCAAGAGATTAAGTACGGGCGGCGATTTGTGCCAGCTGCGCCGCTTCTTCTGCCTTTGGCCGCGGCCTACCCCCTTTTATCCTTTCCACTTACGCGTTAACATGACCCTGTTTACAGGTCAATGTTCCCATGGATGCTCTTTCAATGATAGCAGCTCGTTTACTGATGCCTCATGTGGCCCATATCTTAACTTCCTCGAATATCGTATGGAAGAGTCACGAGCACCTCCTAGCTTGTTTGGGGTCGGGCATGAATCTTCGACATGAAGAGTTTCCTGGGCTGGTTCGTGATACTAGGAGGAATTCTGACAGCCGCTGAAACTCTGAGAGAGCATTGTTCGTGCCCTGTTACGGTGCTATTACCATCGGGATGTGTGAGATTAATGAGTAACTAGTTGGAATGATAACATGGTGCTTCAGCCAGCGCTTCTTCTCGCCGGAGTCGTAGCATAATGCCGAGAATGGTCAAGAGATTACTTCTGAGGGTTTCTTCAGTCCCCGACCTCTACAGCGTTGTACATGGCTGCGTTGAAGTACGGACAGGTTGGCGGGTATTTGCCGCCAGGGTACTCCAGCCGCCATCATATTCCCTTTCAAAAGATCCGCGCGTATTATCCTCCCCATTCGAAGTTTACAGCATTAGCTAGTGTGTGGTGGGCTGGGTACATCGCCAATCTGGGACTTCTCTTTGTAAAGGATTAAAGCGTCGGAAGATAACATTCCGCGCCTGGACGCACCGGCGCTACAATTTCGTGGATAAATCAGGTATAAGCGTCAAGTAGGCGTAGAGGGGAAGGCCGTACTTCCACAATATATGCATTTCATGCTCATTAAACCTATGGGAGCTTCTGGCAGCTTCGACCATCTTTTAGTCTGACAAGTCAATTCGAAACGATGCAAGCTGCTGCAGAGACCAAGATTGTAAGATGGTATAGCCCTTCATCAGAGTCTTCAAATACCTCAGCTGGATCGCACCTACTCACTGTGAGTGACAAAAGTGGTATCTTATGCTCCAAAAGTACATATTTAGCCCCGAAGGTTGTTAAGCAACGTGCCTTGCAAACATCTCGAGCGTCCACGAGTCGAAAGCTGTATCACGTGTTGTTTAAGAAACTTATTCCATCATTTGAAAAGTGATTAGCTGGTAAGAGACAGGGGAAAACGGAAAGTACTTGAGAAAGAAGAGATATTATGACATGATAACGGAACCCGTGAGCAGGACGAGAGTTCCACTTGGCGTTGAACGCCTTCTTTTCCAAGCTCTATAGTCGCAAGGCATCCGTCATTTTCCTCCTACTAATTTCTTTCCAAATTTAGCAACAATTTGAGGCGCAAGCTCTTAGTGACCAAGTTAAGGCCATGGCTGTGGCAGCTCGGTTAAGAATTACGCTTGCGGCCAATAGAAGCTTGATATCTCAGTCGGTAATGTTGATCTATTCGAGGTATCTGTTGATGTCATCTATTTTATATGCTGCTACCTGAGACTTCCAAGACTGGTAAGTGAATGCTGCACTGGGCTTCGTCTTTACACTGTACGTCGAATTGAGTGGAGTGATTGATCCTACATAGATCGTATAAACTTGGACGTATGACATATTTGATTCAAGCTAAATAGCACAAGCTGATGCTCGATGATTATCGTTTGCTATATTCTATCGATGATTCTGTATATTACTTCACTCTCCTGTTACCAGCCGCCATACTGCAGAAGCGTTTATGACAAGATAAGCGAGCGGCCCGTCCCGTAGAGCCTTGTGCTAACTTCAAAAGGCATAGCGCAATAGGCGCTTGGAAATCTTTTGCGTCGGATCGCACCCCTCATGCATCGTGAGAACCCCGCAATGCCCCTTGAAGAGCCAGTTTTCATCTTTATTTTTGCTTCAAGATTTGCTCTTTCTAAACAACCAAATGGCTCCTTCCAAGTTGTCTCATCGTCAAACGCATAACTTGTTGCTGGTTTCGAAACTGCTCAGTCTTAGAGATACTGCGTCACCACTCACACTCCTATTGGATTCCCTAGAGCAACCAGCCACGCCATTGATCAATGAATACATCCGACGCGCCCGAGTAAGTCAACTGCAACACACTTACAAGGAAATATCGGAGCAAACACGTGGTGCTAATCGACCACAGCTCTCAAAAGTCCATGTCACCCTCATCGCGTTTGAAACGTTGAAACCGTACGATGGTGTCGATGCGTTTGTCTCCACTCGCCGAAAGACCCCTGCAGGAATCGTTAGAGAAGTTGCTGCTGCCTATAAACCGGATTCGTCCAACAGCCCTAATCGACGTATGCATAATCCCTGTAATCACCTGGAGACTCTATATACTGATTAGGACGTAGGGCGACTGGTTCTTATCGACTCAATAAACCCTCTCATTCACTCTACACGAACCGACCGGTCATTTAACCTCTCAAATTTCCTCAGTTCATTCATTGTGCCCTCCGAGCCCACCGCCACCAAACCGGATACCTCCCTCGTCGTCACATTCCATCAAGATGTTCCAAGCCGCCCTGCGCAATCTCCGTACTCGCCCTCTCCTCTATCGCTCTTATCCTACCTTGCAACGACTGTCATAAAACTCCACTCTTTCTCACACATCCTCGCCCGAAAGGCCGCCCGTGATCGCAGTCTTGCCCCTCCGGTGTTTGGGCTTGAAGAAGAGCAAGACGGCGTCCTCCTCGGAAGACTGGATAATCCAGTCGGTAACGGCTCAACAGAAGCTGGAGGCGTCGTTCTGGAAATGGAATACCGGCGCAAGAGTGGACGTGGGGTTCTGGAGTGGTACCTCCTGCCCCCGGCGTCGAACTACCCAGCTACCCAGGTTAAGGAGATTGTAATGCTGCTTGATGATCATCCGCTTTATCGACCGCCTGAGGATCTTGATGCTCGATCTGAAAATGAGGAGCCAGAGTCTACCTTTGAACTGCGGCTTACAGAGAGGCAGCGAAGAGAGAGGGAGGGTGTTGTATTGCCTTACTTTGATGCGCAACAGGGTAATGGTCCTGGCGAGGGGGGTCGCATCTTATACGATATGGGTGAGGAAGACGACTTTGATGAAGAGGAGGATGAAATATAAAATGGTGCAATTCGACGATAATGGGCAGTGACTTTGCAGACATAGATCTACGACTAATGACCGTGCAACAATTTCACAGCCGACATCCAGTCTTCCCTCATTGTAAGAGATTTACCCTACGAGCCAACCCATGGTCGATAAGTTTGAACTGAAGAAGCGGTGGTGTCCTGCAACCACCGAATATATTATCTATGCATATAAATTACAGACGGGTAGTTACGTGGCATGGCTGGGCGCTGAAATGAGACTAGAAGAAGCGCCACCAAATGAGAAAGAGGAAAATAAATGCGACGCCTGCGAAAGGCCCATACTGCAAAGAGTCAGACCGAAGTTTCGGAAATACATGGTGAACATACCTGTTTTACTAGCAGCTCCCAGTTGATGCGTACGGCTGCTTTCCTGTACTTCTTGCTATCTTCACGTAGACGGCCGGACAGCTCGCCCATACGCTCTAAGCTATCCCCTCGATATAGCAAGTCCTCGATATTCTTCGTCATCACCTTTGTTACGTCCCGAAGCTCGTCGTTTAACCGGTCAAGGTTGGCCGAAGCTCGGCTATCCTGGTATACCTTCTTGCTGCGCTGGATGAATGTGTCGAACTCCACAAATGCGTATGGCCGCAGGGTCGGGGACTGGTACTGTGAGGCTGGGTAGGTGTTGGTAAATTCGGTTGCAATATCCGAGAGATATGTGAAGGCGAGCTTGCGTGGATATGACCGATCGCATATGCAAAGGAAGCAGACGTCATCTTTAATCAAATAACTATCCTTTAATCAGCCGGACACCCTTTTTGGTCTGTAAATTCCGAGCAAGAAGGACATACTGTAAGTTATATTGGCCCGATTCAATGCTCGCTTGGGGCGCTGAGTTGCGACTCAATCGACGAAAGATCATCTTAGCTTGCGTCTTGATTTCAGAGAGTTCTGTTTCAGCCTGTGGGTAGTTAGTGAAACGAGTACTTGGTCGCAACCCCGGCAAAGATAGGGAATTTCAACGCACCTGCTCATCATCCACCGACGCTGCCAGCATCAGGCCTGCCTTACAACATTAGCTCCTCCATCTACTTCCACCTACTTCATCCCACATGCTTCTTACCATCAAGCCTGGCAATCTGGGTTGATTTAACCATCTTCAAAATAGTATCACCACTATAGGCTATCCTGATTTCAAATGTTATAGCTGGGTTCGTTAACTGGCGGTCGTGATCTTCCGCTTTGTTGTCCTTATCTGAATCCAGACTGCGGAGCATTGGCCCGCGCAGGAAAGGCGGTCTAACCAGGCAGTATCGAAGAAACAGCTAGCGAGGTAGGCTCCATTAACCTTTCCATCCTTCTTGCTCGGCTTGATGCGACAAGTTATCGGCTGCTATGTGAATTTAACCAGAACTGCGAGTATGTGTCAGGGACTCTCCTGGGTCTTCTTCCGCTGAAGAAGCTACTTTGGTAATGTAGTGAAGCCCAGCGTCGCAATGGCCTCAACAAATTCCAAGCCGAAGAGAACACCGCGGAGGGCTGCAAAGGATAAATACGAAGAGGAAATATTGATGACTAGCGACAAGTCTCGGCTTATTGATTTAGATCTGGTGGTGAGCTAGATACAACTCGGACTTCCGCCGTAAATACATTGCTAATCATCATTTGACCAATATTTAGAAATTGCTCGCTCTCCCTGAAGCTTGGAACTGTCTTGAAGAATCCGAGAAACAAGAAATCCTAGATTTACTGCCTAACGACACGCATCCGAATCCTAACCGTCCACCGGATGACCCAAACGCGAAAATTCCCCCTTTACCAGAGTCTTTTTTGCGCTACTCAACTAATTGGCGTGAGGCTATTCGTCACTTTCAGTTAGACCTTCAGAATGGACATTATGATCCGCAGTGGATGCGTGAGGCTGAAGAGGCTGTTGCGCAGCGAGCTGCTGGCAAGTTCGACAAGTTCAAAGAACAAGAATTTGAGGAGTTTTGGGGCCAAAAACAAAAAATGGATAGGGCCCTAGCTGCTGGCGAAAGCTCCAAGATCAAACTGAGTACGCTCATTAAGCATGGTGTTATCCGAAGAGGTGACATTTGGAAATGGTCTAGGAGTGTCCGTAAGATCTTGATTGAAAAGGAAGCCAGGGTACGTCTAGGTTTGTTAGCATGTTTGGTCCTCTAGGTAGCTGACACACTCTCCAGATAATTGATGTCAATGAATCCCGTCTGACGTTTGCTGTTCCTGCTGGGCGACGTACTTTTCTAAAAACTCCAGTGGCCCCAAACGCAAAGACTACGGGTACAGAGAGGAGACCAGAAAGTCCACCAGAGTCTAGTTCGATATCTCCACCTTTAACACAAGCAAATGGCGCAGTATCAGCTGATATAAAAGAAACGGAGGCTGGATCCTCCAGAAAACGCAGTGTTGAGCCCAACACTGAGATCTTACCGACCAAGAGACAGCGTGGACTCTCGCCCAAAGGGCCCCCTGCCCAAGGGCAGGGGGCGGCGAACGCCGCAGCTGTAGAAATCACCAACAGTCTTTCTGAGAACGGGATGAAGTCATCATCGTCTAGTAACGAGCACAGCCTTGACTCGTCTGCAGAAAGTCAGGAAAGTGGCTCTAATTCTGGAGCAGCCCCGCAAAACACGAAGCCAGAGGTATCAGACGATTCGAAACTCGAAGAGCCAGAACTCGCCAACTCTCCGGATGAGCAACCCTCGCAAGCGCTACCTGAAAAGGATGAAGAACCTGATGAGGTTATCGTTCGGGACATTCAAGGGCCTACAGCACTTACTTTGGAGATGTTAAGAATTGATGGCCGCGTCGACAAAGCTACCAATGGTAATGCCTGGAAAGAGCTCCGTTGCTTCAGGGATAATCAGGATATGGGCACTCTATGGGAGGTGAGGCATGCTTGGTATGTGAAGAACAATAGAGGACACCTTTTTCAATGAAGGTACAGAGCCCCATTTGCTTTGATATGTCCGTCAGTAATTTGCCTAGCCAGAGACATACATTATCTACTCATTGATTGGGACGGAACTCTCACTAAAATGGTGATTATCACCTTTATCACAGAATATACTATTCACTCGTAGAGAACATTAACATCATATATCTTTTGCCTGAAACCTGACGTAGACAATACTCACAAGCTACTTACAAGCAATCATGATGCATCATTATTTGCTCCAAAGACCATATTTTCCTCCCTAGTCGTTCGACCCTGCTCCGCATCAGCAGCGTAATCAACCGCGAAACTGCATTGGATAAAATCTTCCAGTTCTTCGCTAACAGTCTTCAACTTTTCCTTAACGCTCGCAACACCTTCCTGCCCTACAATATGCCGCGATGGGGGGTTCTCATGTCCCCCAATTGCCGTGATGGCATAAACCGTCTCCTCCACTAAAATTGCCATGTGTGCGGAACTAAGCGGGGGGTATGTCGATATGAGGTCTGGGCCTGAGAAAGGGCCGTCTTCGATAGAGCTCGTCTGATTATGGTTCTGATTCTGGTTTTGCTCTTGAGTGCCGTCGCTAATGTTACCGCCATGCTGAGTATTTGGTAAGCGGGGGATGAGCCGGTTTAGAATTCCCCGAAATAGAGGCGCTGGATTTATACCGGGGGAGTAGGCGGGGACAATCGGCGGAACACTGGTGATGAGGTTTGTGAGAATGGGGATTTCGATACTGCATTGGAAGATGGTGAGTTTAATGTTGAAGGGAGCGATCTCGTATGCTAGGCTCTGGAATAAGACGTATGGTTAGCGGCAGTCGAAGAAAAAGAGTTGTAATAGATTAAGGACTTACGTCGCAGAAACCCTCTAGGGCCCATCCTGCCGCGCAGTACATTCCGAGCCCAGGGGTGCCGATATGAGCGGCTGGTGCTATTTAGTGACAGAACGTAGAAGACTTGGTATATGGGAATCCATACTGATTCCGGAGACAATCATGACATGCCCCGACCTCTGACGCCTCATGTGAGGTAGCGATGCCTTGATAATATTGAGCGGACCGAAGTAATTGACCTCGAACTGATCGCGGACAAGATTCAGGGTTTGTTGGGAGGCAGCAAGCTCCTCTACCGTTCCAACGAGTGCTATAGATGGTCAGGGCTCTATACTAAACAGAGTAGAAGCTTGACACTGAGTCCTACCTTGACTGGTGCAGCAAAGCAAAATGTCTATCCTGCCGAATGTCGCAACCGCTTCGGCAACCACTGCCTGACACTCTCCAATAATCCTGCGCCGCGAGTCTCAGCCTAGTGGGCTCTTTCACAGAGGTGCCATATTAGATCGAATGCGCACCTTATGTCTAATTGAACAGCCTTGAATCGCTCAGCCCATCCCTCGTCGCGGTGAGCTTCAACTTCCGCCTGGAAGTCCTCGAACATATCCCGACGGCACGCATCGCGGTCGAGATCCGAGGATGTGATACCGACGAGAGCACTGTCCCCA
This sequence comes from Aspergillus nidulans FGSC A4, assembly GCF_000011425.1. Lineage (NCBI taxonomy): Eukaryota > Fungi > Ascomycota > Eurotiomycetes > Eurotiales > Aspergillaceae > Aspergillus > Aspergillus nidulans. Next base: position 2,540,886 of record NC_066257.1, on the reverse strand, counting down.
TGCGCAAGGATCTGACGCGCAACCGAAATACCAATAGGCGAATCTCCCGCGGTGATCACCCATACGCGCGACTCATTATGGGGAGGGAACTGCGGGCGGGAGTAGTCAGGGGAGGGATTGTTCTCTGTCATGAGGGCGAGGATGGCATTCACGGGGCCAGCATATCCATCGCGCAAGAGGACACGCCCAATAATCGAGCAGCGAGAGCTCTATTGCGTGGGAGGGTATTTGTATTCGAATGAATGCGGATGGCATTCAGATCTAGCCTAGAACTGCCGGACTTCTGGACCGCCGTTGGCCGGGGCTAGTCCGCCCTTAGTCAAGGCTTGGAGGCGATTCCATCATCTATCTTCGCGCCATCCGTGGCCTTTTTCTTTTCCTTTCCTTTCCAGCCCCGCCGTCTATTGCAAAGAACCAGGTTTCAAAATGCCTGAGCAGCGGCAACAGAGAGAAGAGGGAGAGCAAGGCGTGCGTACGGTCCCGTCTACTTGTCAAACTCATTGTTCTGACGTTTTATCTCCAGTCCATTGTCAGATCACTAATCCAGGGTGTCACTATTTTCTTTGTGACCCAATTCTTCATCGGTCAATTCTTTGGAAACAAGCAGAATGCTACGGCCGGTGGAAAACCCGGTGCTGTGACTAGTTTTGGGGAGCGACCTCCGCAAGCCGAAGTCGAGAACTACAGCTCTGTTCCCGATACTATTGCTCCGATCTGGCCCTCGGACAGTGCCTTGGATATCAGCGTTTACGTTTCTCCGTCGATTGTGCTTCCTTCGATCTCATCTCTTCCCTCGAGTTCTCTTGTACTGGAAGAGAAGAAATTCGGTCTAGGAAACTACAGCGATGTTAGAGAGGTGGAGACCACCATTCAGGTTCCCAAAGAGGTCCAGCATAACGGGACCCTCTGGGCTCACTTTTTCGTGGCATTGAGTGGGCACGAGCTTGATCCTGCGGCAAAGGGCTACAGCACAGATACAGCTGTGCACTTCTTACGACCTCTCAATCAGTACCTCCCTAAGAGAAAGGCTAAGAAGCTCAAGAACCTACTCGCGGGTGCCGATGAAACAGATGAGGAGGAAGACGATGGGACCCCCGATGTTTCAATTGCATCATATTACCACCCGAACTTCACACTATCCGTGATTCCTGATTCTGGGAACATGAAATACCGTCAAATCCATCCTGCCATTCGTCGCCACACACAGCTAGAGGCGACTGGCGCGAGAGATGCTTCGGGTCAGAATGGTTGGTACTATCCTATTGTCTTCCTGAACACTTTCTGGCAGTTGAGAAGCCATATGGTGGAGCTCAACTCGACGGTTGAAACTATCCCTCTACGGTTTACACTCCAAAACCTCCAGAACTGGAAATTCGCAATGATGGCGAGCCTCGACGAGAACGCCAAACAAACTGCCAAGCAAGCCGCATTCGGAGGATCTACCCCTGGTGGTGGCGATGGTAGCGAGTTTGAGATGATCAAAGAAGTGCTCCTGGATACCAACATCTGGTTGTTGGGTACAACTGGTGTAGTCACAATTCTGCACATGATTTTTGAAACTCTAGCATTCAAAAATGACATTGTAAGTCGTCCTCGTCTTCCCAAGGGTTTTAGTTACTGAAGCTGATTGTGCTCCTTACTGCAGTCTCATTGGCGCAAGAAGAAAGACAATGTCGGGACGTCAGTCCGCACCATCCTCGCCAATGTGTTCATGCAAACAGTCATTTTCCTCTATCTCATGGACAACAGTGAGAACACTTCCTGGATGATTCTCGCCAGTCAAGGCTTCGGTATTGTATTGGAAGCTTGGAAGGTGACGAAGACGGTTAATGTCCGTCTGCGCCCACCTCCAGTTGGATCCTTCTTCTCTTTCCTTCCTTATGTGGTTGTGTTTGAAGACAAGCATAAACTCACAGAAACGGAGAAGAAGACCCAGGAGTATGATGAGATTGCGTTCCGCTACCTGTATATCATTGCTGTGCCTCTCCTCGGAGCGTACGCTGCTTACAGCTTGATGTACAACACGCACAAGTCATGGTACTCTTATATCATCGAGACCCTCGTCGGCAGTGTTTATGCCTACGGTTTTCTGATGATGGTTCCCAGCTTGTACATTAACTACCGACTCAAGGTTCGTACCGTCGCAATCGTCACTTGACCTTCTGCTAACAAGCATACTCTAGTCTGTCGCTCATATGCCTGGAAAGGCTATGACTTACAAGTTCCTCAACACGTTTATCGATGATCTCTTCGCGTTTACTGTAAAGATGCCTTGGCTCCACAGACTTGCAACCCTGCGTGATGATGTAATTTTCTTCATCTGGCTCTATCAAAGCTACAAGTATAAGGTAGACTATACTCGAGTCAACGAGTTTGGTCAAGGAGGCGAGAGCGATGGCGAGGAAGAAGAGGACGTGAAGAAGCTCGATGAGAAGGAAAATGCTACCCGAGCGACTGGAAAGCAGGCGTCGCAGACCTCTGCTCGGAAGAGGAAGTGAAGTACTGGCTCGTACTGGCTCCAACTGAAACTTCTTATTATTCTTCATTATCAAGCTTTGATCTCGGCGAGTCTTGTTATGGCTTTACCACGAGATCATGCATTTGGTTAATTATCTCACTGCAGGCTTGCAGAGATCCACTGATGTAGTAGACAAGCACAGTTATAAAGCCACTCATACAATGCTATTATTCCAAATCTAAAAGCTTTATATTTTGAACATACGTCGATACTAATCCTTCCCGAGGCCATTGGTAGCAGCGACCAGATCGGGTTAAGTCTGGGATTGCCCGCAGTCGCCCAAACAATTGAAGAGCATGAGAATAATCTTAAACATAAAATCACCAGCAGGCTGCGGGATACTAGCCTATTAGGTACGCATTTGAAGACGTGGACAATTGTAGTAAGGTATGACTGACCGATCCATTAGTGAGAATCGTGCCTTTTGTCGGGTCTCTTTTCTTTTCGAGGACCGCGAGCCATTGCGGGCATAACGCGACGCTTCTCTTGGCCGCGGTATAGACCGTGTTTTAAAGCATTGGGGCCAACGCAATAGCATTGAACATATAAAAAGAGTCATAAATAATTCATGTGGTGAGATTATCAATGGCGTCTGACGCGGAGAGAGGTTTGTCGTTACTCATGCCTTGGTTGAGAAGCTCTACTAACATGGGACGAGATGAAATGAGGCCGAGCAATCTGCTAGATACTGTTGAGCATCTAGAAGCAGGTATGTTTACCACAATACGTCTGAGTTAGCCTTTGTCTGAGCAAGCTATAACTGTAGTTGCTTTCGTGCCGCCGAGACAGCGTTATACGGATGCCGGAGAACTGGCGAAACAGATAGCGGAATTCGCATATGAGAGCGGGATCCCTCAAACCGCTCTCGAGCGCCTACTGAATCTCCTCACGAGGAATAACAGCTTAGATCAGGGCACAACTACCATTTTGATTAAAAACCTGTATCCGTCTGAGAGGATAGCGTCCAAATTAATCACCCAGGTGGTCTGCTGTCTCGGTCCGACCAAGAACAAGCCGAGCCCAGCGACCCAGGCTCTGTTGCTACGATGGCTTATTCTCGTTTATGAATTCATTGATGATCGGTCTCACTTGTCTAAGCTCTACGCTGTGCTCTTTAACCATCTTGACATGATCAGCCTGCGCAAGCCCCTGTGCCATATTCTTTCCTACATTACCAGGCGAAAGCATGTCAAGCCTTTCAGAATACAAGCTCTAATGGAACTGATTGGCACGTCAGGTGGCGATGATAGGGAACTCATATCACTGCTAAGGGTTTTCAAGAACTATCATCCAGATGTTATTGTGGGGAATACTGGCATGAAAGGCCTGTTCTTTAAGCACCCTGATCCTGAATGGACGACTCATGCACGACAAATCCAGGAAACGAACTTGGAGCGAACTCAGGGAAATGGGTCCAACAGTTTCCAGGTAGTACATCGAGGCCTGGCGAAGAGGAGTAAAGTGCAGACGGTTGTCCCTGAAGTACAAACCTCTCGAGTCAACCAGAACCGAACTTCGCTGGAGGAGCTGCGCAGTGTTACTCATTTTGTCGAACGGCTTGACAAAATCGAGCTACCTAACCAGATAATCTCCACAATTACGCATGATTTTGCCCAAAAATACCTCTTCTTGGTTCAACCGGAAATTGCAGACCGGCGGCTCAATGATTGGTTGCAAGCCTTCTTGAGCGAGCATTTAGAGTCTGCGCGAGACTTTGATGACGGTGTTGAGACGCTAGGCTACGTGCTAAATCTAGTTGTTGGTTACGCACAGTACACAAAGGTATCGATTCTCACCCAAACTACTTCGGCAGCCTGCTAACATGTAATAGAATATCCCGGAAGCCTTCCTAACGTTTTTGAGATCATATTTACCAATCTGGAATGGCTTCGAAAACCGCCAGTTAATACTGGAATTGCTCGAGTACCTTCCTATCAGAGACCATGACTCTTTACGGAGCGAGATCTTAGCTCCTCTAGAGACTGCTTTGCTGGAAGATACAGCGTCTTCCAAGGCGAGCTTGTTAGACTTTTACTCCGGACTTATCCGTCAGTGGGGGATCAAGTTGAGAACGGAGTCATTCGACATTGAGCAGTCGCAACGTTTGAGCGCTCTTATCTTGCACGCTGAATTGTTGGCCTCTTCCGTTCTGGAAAGTCCAGTACAACAGCCTTCAGACACAAGCGGAGACTATAGATCCAGTACGCTGTCTGTTCTCGGATTTTACTTCACACTGGCAGATCTGTTCTCTCACGCACATACTAACGGGAACATTAAACTCACTGTCCCTCTTGCGCCGTCTGTCTACACCCTCATTTTCAGCCCCGTGAGCTTTGTTATCTCGAGCATGAACTCTATACTGTGCAGCTACAAGTCATCCTTTGAGTTATCAATGAATTCCGAGACGCTCCAGTCCAAAGATCCGCTTTGGACACAGAAGCTCGTTCCCCAGTTCAACGGATATATTATGGATGTTTGCAATCTTGTATGGCGGAATCGAGCTCTTAACTCAGAGGATCCAAACGCGCTGGGCTGTTTGATACCGCCAGCAACAATAGCTGCACTAACACAGTATCTCCGGGAAGTCAATGACAAAGCCCGAAAAAAGAGCCGCGAATCCGCATTCTCTTATACAGTTGGGTCGTTATACTCTCTGAGCCATCATGCCGCGCTGTGCAATATGTCTGCCTGCTGCTTTTCTGATATCGAGAAGGAGAATGATGTTGGCGAGACTCAACCCAGGCTACGGAAGCCTGTGACGCAGAGAGCTCTGAGTGCGCTAGAGAAGGAAGGAGGGATTCAGATGACCTGGCAAGATTATAGAGTGCGGATGCTCGACTGGATGGATGCTGCGGGAAGCGTGGGAATTGCGAATTTGATGCGCACGACGATGAAAGCTCTTCGAAAAGAGTAGCTTTCCGGTAGACAGGAACTCTCTCTATGACAGACAGAGCTAACGATAACTAAATTCTGCGTAAACAGTGGACTATGACATCAAGTCATGGCTCGCTAAATAAATCTCCTTAGTCTATTAAGGTATCTAAATCTAATGGGTGACTATGTTGTACAGACGGCATACCAAGCCTAATGCTACAGTCATAAAGCTTGAGTCGTATTCAGATATATGTCACGGACACCGGCTTCGTCCCTGAGAAAAGCTAATATCTCCTCAATCTCCTGTACCTGTTCGTCCTTCAATTCTACCAGCGTATCCTGGTTCGGGGCCCAAATAATTTCAAGCTCTTCAACAGTTAGACCAGCTAGCTTGGAAAGTGTTTCACCAACATTCTTAGTCGCCGTTGGTTCAGTGAAAACAATAATACGCCCTTCTTCATCTGAGGATATATCCGTGGCTCCCGCTTCTATGGCCTGCTCCAAGCAGTCGTCCGCGCTGACACCGTCTTTTTTCTCAAACACTATCCGCCCTTTCTTCTCAAAGAGGTATGCAGTCGGGGTCGCGGTGCCGCCAGCTTCTTTAATAGCATGCCGTACATCCTGCAATAGCCGAGCCTTGCTCTCAGTTAGGCATTCGATTACGGCGGCAACAGAATGTGGTAGGATTGCTTCAATTGTTACTGGCTCCAGCGCTTCTCCGGTAATGCTCAGTCCCTGGCCTCGAGCAATGGCTGCCTCGATTATTGTTTTGGGAATTCCGGCACGTTTTGCGTTTGAAAGGGCAAGGGTAAGCCGTGGGTTGAATTTCAGATCGGGTCCCCACACTGGCCAGTATCAGCAGGATAAAAACGCGGAGTAGGGGCTCATTAGTTCACTCACTCTGAACAGCCGAGCTGATCTCTTTCGCGACCATCTGTCGCTCTCTGCTCTTTGCCTTGTCATTCTTTGCTTTGCCGTGCTTGATTTGCGACCACCTGTTGTGTCCTGCGCACAGCGATGGACTGCTCGAGAAGCTGCGAGCAAGCTCCAACCCAGTCCGCCTAGTACAGGAAGGCTGCCGAGCCAGTCTTTTGGTCACAATTGACGCCATTGTATCCACGAGATCTATCTGTTGGACATCTCAATGGGCTGATAGGTATATTGTAGAAATGCGGAGCCGGCCCGACTTTTCTCCGCGCCGCTCCCCGGACTGTGCAGGTGGACACGATTAAGGAGAGGCTCTTGAAGCTCCATTCATAGTTCGCTTTCTAATTCTAGTGTATTTCGTCTCTCCGGGGAACTGTCTATGAGAGACGTCCCGGTTGGTTCAGCCGTAACTCGATGTCTACAGCGGAGGTTGCCAGGACGTCCTCCGACAACAACGTTGGCAACGATGCGACCCCTCGTGCGGAGCTCGATATCACAAAACTACATGCGCTGCCCTCCGAACAGCAAGACCTCTATCTTCTAACCTTCACTTCTGATTTGGTACAGCACATCTCCACGCTCGATAAATCTCAGGTATCGGCCGAGCAGAAATTCTTAAAAAGGGAACTCTTCAAGGTTCTCACGCTCTCCTCGCCGGCGATTACACGAGTTATCCGCAACAATCTTGGGCGATGCTTTGGCGCTATATTCAGCAAGGGTGATCGTGGGATATTGTTTGAGACAGTTACCGATCTACTGGGTGTGCTGAATGCAGGGAAAAATGAAGCAGATTTACGGACCAAGTTCGCAGCGGCTCACTGTTTGGGGGACATCTTTACTACGGCGGGGGAGAGCGTCTTTGCTCAATCTGGAGCTGTTGTGACAAGTCTGCTGAAGCTTCTAAAGCCGTCGAGTAACCATACCGGCTGTCGAGGTTCGGTATTTGCTGTGTTGCGCAAGGTGGTTGGTGGTACTGGTGTGCCAGTAGATGAGGGGACAGCCCGAGATATCTGGAAGCAGGCGCGCAATGCCGCCACCGGTGATAAGTCGACATTTGTGCAGGTTCATGCATGCCGGTGTCTCGAACAATTGCTCCATACAACTCCCTACTTCGATAATGCGAACGATTTCGAGTCCCTAAAGACCGTTGTATGGAAGGTCATTGATAGCCCGTTGGCGCCTGTTCGACACGCCGCTGCGGCCTGCTTCGCTCGGGCACTGACGAAGCTACATGCTAAGGATTCTCGAATTATGTCCACTCCGAAGCCCAAGAAGGCGAAAAGGCAGTCGAAGAAGCCTGCCCCAAGGCCCGGAGAGGATGAGGATGAGGCTGAAGTCTCAGAATCCTCCGCTCCCAAAAAGTCGGAGTCTCGGTTATACTTTTTACTTCCTGATCTCTTGAAGCAACTATCGCAACAATACCTTCGAAGCACAACTTCTAACCGAGCTCGAGCGGGGATCGCGGTTTGTTACAAGTACGTTCTACGGATTTTGGGCGAGAAGCTTGTGGAAGAGCGGTATGACCAGATCGCAAATCACCTACTGTTCGATCTTCTGAACCACCCAACAATAACAAACAACCGGTTCCGACTGCTTATGACGAGGAAAGTTGTTGGAAGTATTCTCGAGGAAACCGTCGGTCGCGACTCGCTCCGTGAGAACAGTCGCCTTACGGCAGCCAAGTGGCTTATAAACGATGTGCTCAAGGACTATCCCCAAGTTGTTCAGGAACGCCGTGAGCCTAGCAAGTACACTCTGATCAATGCCCTCAATGCCTTGTCCTCTCTAGTTTCTTCACTCGGCTCCGCCTTTGGTTCACTTGCCGAAAGTTGCCGTGATGCTCTGCTTCAAGTTCTTTCTCACCCTAGCTATACTGTGCAGATTCACGCTGCACACTGTCTCCGTATCTTTGTCCTTGCCTGTCCAGTCCAGCTATTGTCATGCGTCACTATCTGTCTGAATAGTCTCAACCGCGAGGTTGGGCAGCTATCTACCCCACGACAGTCTCCGCGGCGTTGTGTCGGCTATGCTAATGGCTTGTCGGCGATGTTAAGTACATCTCGGTTGCAGCCACTTTATGGTTCTGTTGAGATCTACTCTCGTGTGTTCACTCAAGCTACCGACCTTCTGAAAACAAGCAGCAGCGCCGAACTGCGTGCTGCCAGCACGCAAATTCAGGTGGCATGGATCCTGATCGGAGGGCTGATGCCATTGGGCCCTAGCTTTGTCAAGATCCATCTCTCTCAGCTCATGTTATTGTGGAAAAATGCTCTACCAAAGCATTTGAGTCAGGAGAACTCTGCTAAAAAAGGGTATCTAGAAATGAGTTTCCTGGCCCATGTTAGAGAATGTGCTCTTGGGGCGTTACTTGCGTTCATGGAATTCAATGGCAAGATGATAACTGCTGATGGCGCAAGAAGGATTGCAACTATGCTACAAAACACTGTTGAATTCATCGACGAGATTCCGCCACAGAAGTCGGTGGTGGACATATCGCAGCGTCTTCACCCATCACTGCAATTACATGATATTGAAACTATGGTCAGACGACGTGTCCTACAGTGCTTTGCGAAACTCCTTCATGCCCATCCACTCAGCCACGCAGATGTGATCTCCCAGTCGAGTCTACTCAGCTTGGCGATTTCCTCTTTTGCTGACCCTGACGCCACCCAATCGAGTCCTCTCGAGAGTTCGATCGCAGCGTCAACGGCACAGTTTGAAAACCTTTGGGAGTTGAGTGATAACTATGGGTTCGGGGTAACCGGCCTGGCAAGAGACTATGTGCGTGTAACTCTCTCTGGAAAGCATGAGGGTGAAAGCGGCCCAGCTTGGTCGGCGGTCGAATCAACAGACCAGGTCGTGGATGATGCTGTGAGTACCTTCGTTCTCTTTGTAATCAGTTACTGACAATTGCAGTTGATATTCCCTATCTGCGAAGCCAGCGAGCATGATCCAATCCTGCTTTACTCTGCAAGACAAGGAGACCGTCTTTCTGCCGACCCACACCCGACAGGAGTAGTGAATGCTGCTATTGAACTGTTTTCAGTAGCGCTCGCGCTGCACGCACCCAAGGTCCAAGAAAGTAGCGTCGAGCAGATTGCGACATTTCTTTCTTCAACCGGCCTGCAGCGGAACCCTGGGCGCAAAGCGGCTATGGTCGTCAACATATCTGTGGCATTACTTCATGCCCTAAAGGTCGCTATGAAGGAGACCAGTTCAGCCGCAAGGAAGCTTAGCCCTACCACTGAGAAGGTTATGCAGGAGCTTATTCAGGTACGAGCTCTAGGATGATCCCAATACCCTACGAGGTCACGACTAACTATGTTAGAAATTCGTCCTTGATCCCGACCCAATTGTGCGGACGGTTGGCGTAGAAGCACTTGGACGGCTATGCGAGAGCTCAGGAAATACCTTCACCAATACCCAGATCAACTGGGTGGTGGACACTATCGTTGCGAATAGAGAACCAAATGCGCGTGCTGGCTGTGCGGCTGCCTTGGGCTGTATCCATTCTCAGATTGGTGGCATGGCAGCCGGTCTGCATCTGAAGACCATTGTTGGGGTTTTGATGTCACTCGGTAATGACCCTCACCCGGTTGTCCATTTCTGGGCTCTTGGTGGTCTTGAAAAAGTAGCCAACTCTGCGGGCTTAACTTTTTCTCCTTTTGTCTCGAGCACCCTCGGAATGCTGGCTCAGCTGTACAATGCTGATTCTCATAACGAGGAGGCTGAGTCCCTCGCGACATCCAACATCGAAATGTCGTTCCTTACACCCGTGGTGATCAGTCGTTGCATTGACTCTTTAATCAATGTTTTGGGTCCTGACCTGCAGGACATTGCCAAAACACGAAATCTGATTCTCACACTTCTACGGCAGTTCCAGCTAGAGGAAAACCCCGCGCTTGTGACTGAAAGTTCCAGGTGCCTTGATCACCTGTCCTTATATGCCCCAGAATACGTTGATTTTTCCGGATACGTGAAGCGCTTGCAGAACGAGCTTTCTGCTCAAGATCCTTTAATGAGAGATGTGGCTATACAAGGCCTAACAAATCTCATGAAGCGAGACGCACCTGCCGTCATCAAAGCAGCGACGCCTGCTTTGGAGGAGGAGATTTGGCTCGCATTTGACGACAACCCCGATAATCCTATTTTGAAGGGTATGATCCGCGATTGGCTGCAGCAGACCGCTCTTACTGAGACTGGACTTTGGATACAACGCTGCCATGACACCCTTACAAAGACGCGCCTGAAAGTCGAGGATTTACCGCCTATATCCGCTTTAAAGCCGACAGCCACTGATCTACCAGATGATGAAGTCGCAGGATTTGCGTCTGCGATCGCAGGTGCTGGTCAAGAAGATGGCGCGGGCGATGCTGTTGCCGGTCAAGAGCTTCTGAAGTGGCAGACGCGCAACTTTGTCATGAGTTGTCTTAGTGAATTGCTGGAGTTGGTCCAGGAAGCGATCCTACCAGACCAGACGATTCCCGCAGAATTGGCTCTTCAGCAGAAGGTTGGAGACATCGTTAGGATGGCGTTTTCTGCCTCAACCGCGAACGTGATTGAGCTGCGTGTGTGGGGTTTGAAGATACTTGACCAAGTGTTGAAGGTAATTATAACTCCGCGCTTCATAATCTGTCCTCTAATTTCTTTTCTTAGATGTTTGGCAAGACACCCGACCCTGACTTTGCAGAAGCATCACTACTTGAACAGTACCAGGCCCAGATTGGGTCTGCTCTCACTCCAGCATTTGCTGCGGACTCCTCGCCGGAGCTTGCGTCGGAGGCAATCAACGTATCTGCGACATTTATCGCAACTGGTATCGTAACGAACGTGGAGCGTATGGGAAGGATCTTAAAACTCTTAGTCCTAGGACTCGAAAACTTCTCAGCAAACCCCGACACTACCGAGATAGGGGATCTCAAAGGTCTCAACTCCAATGCAAAGGTGATGGTCAAGATGGCGTTGTATGCGGCATGGGCACGCCTTCAAATTGCGAGCATTGAGCACGAGTATCTCAATGAGGTCGTTCAGCCTTACTTGTTAAAGCTTACCCCCCTATGGCTGTCCTCTCTTCAGGAGTATGCTCGGCTTCGTTTTGAACCGGACATTTCGGGCAGTCTCGGCACGGGTCCGGAAAGCGGCGATTTGGACGAGGTTTATGCCGCCCTGAATCGGGAGACGCTTCTGAAGGTGAGAAGCTCATTTGTTCTATACTCTACTAACAGAGCTAACTGTACTTGCAGTTCTACCAAGAAACTTGGTTGAGCCTGGTTGATGCTATTGCCGGGCTTGTGGAGAGGGACATAGACTTTGTCTTTGACGCGCTGGACGGAAAGGCGCAGATTAAAGAGCCCGAGAAGTCCGAAGAGGATCAGCTAAGTAACGGAGAACCAAAGGGAAAGGGAGATGATATCAACTATCGCGACGAGCCTGTTGCGTTCTTCTTTGTGCTTTTTGGCTTAGCGTTCGAGGCTCTCGTTGACCAGTCTACTTCAGCCTCTCAGAGAATGGAGATCCTCCAGGCTCTCAAGAGGATTCTGAGACCCATAATCTCTGGTAACGCTATATACCAAGATGCCATATTCTCCGAAACGATGGACAGTCTAGATCGGCTCGCATTGACAGAAGGTACAGCCGTTCAGAATGTCATCGTCGAGATAGCCCGAAACCTCGCGCTAGATCACCCATCCGCGAAAGGTGGTGAAGATCGCAGTGACCATCTTTCAGACGATATTGAACAGCTCTTCGAGCTAACGAGGAGCATCATTCTCGTCCTTGCCGGCCTCCTACCCAACCTCCGCGAGTCAACTACCATCGCACGATTCAATGTGGGCTCTGACGATGCACTGTCTCTCATCCGTCTTTCTCTTTCGTCTCTAGTCAACGTCGCCTCAATATTCCCATCAATCATTCGAAACGACCTTAATGCATGCATTCTCCACATCTTCAGCACAATCCTCGCCACAGGTCTGTGCCAACAAGAAGTCGTACCTCAAGCTCTGCCCATATTCAAGCACTTTATCCAGAGCATCAGTGGCCAGGAAAATGCCAGCCTAGAAAACCAGGAGAACCAGAATGTTATCTCCCATCAGCTCCGCGGCTGCCTCGTCCGTTTTCTAACAACCCTCACGATCGCCCAACGTCGCGAATCCGAATCCTCCCTTCCCTGTGCCAAGAACACCCTACTCACCATCACCATCCTCCTAACAACAGGCGGACATCTCATCCCGCCACACGATCCTATCCTCCCTCAAATTCTCAACGAACTCCTCGACTGCCTTCAAGATGTTGGTCTCGCTAGCGTCGCGGCTGGCTGTATCCGATCTATCCTCCTTTCAAACTCAACGAAATCCAACACAGACGAAGTCATAGCTCGCTACTTGATTCCCCGCCTTATTGCCTTCCTCATCGGCACACCTACTGATCCAGGCGGAGAAGCCTCCAACGACCCGGAGAACTCGCGAACCAGCATCGCGCGCACGCTAGTTTCATGCGTAACCGTCCCAAACGCAGCTGCCTTCCCGGGAGGAGAAACACATACGGCTATGTCCTTGGTGATGTCATGTCTCCTTGCGCGGGCCAAACGCGAGGGTGCACCCGTTTATACTGAAACAGCCGCCAACCTCCTTGAACTGGCGAAGGCAGATCAGCTGGCATTCAGAACATTGGTCGGGACTATGAGCCCTGCGCTGAAGGGGTTGCTCGAGGAGATTCTACGTAACGCAAACGTTGGGGCTGGTGGCGGTGCGGTGGGCAGAGGGGAGCAGGAGACGCAGAATGGGGGTGGGCAGCAGAGTATGCCGAGTATTGCGTTGAGATTTGATTTCTGATTTGGAAACCATGAGGATCAGGGATGTGTAATGTCGTGATCATTAATGACGGCTTTATAGTGGTTTTTCTGTTTTTAGTTCATCTTTATACCATGATTTTATATATCTATTCATCTTTTTGCAATGAATATCTCCTGCCTCTAAACTTAGTTCGAGTAGGTGATAAGTGATGTGGGTATCAGTAGCTATTACATCCAAGCCTAGCTCAAGTAGGGTACTGGCATAGCATGCATGGATAAGACAAGAATGTGAATGAACACAAAAGAAAATGTTAACGATAGAGAATTGACAGCTTTCTCTGTCAAGGTGTAACCATGCCGCAGCCTTCACCGAAGTCTAAAAGAAATGCTCAAGTCTAAATTATATTCCGCGACAAGCTTGCAAAAGAAAATAATGTATAAGAAAGTAAAGTCTGATATCAACGCTTTTCGTAAGTCAGCATTTAGCCTAGAGATTCGCTGAGATGCGCCACAGGAACTACATCCTGAGGTCCAGGAGTAGCCAACACAGAAGGCGTGCGGGACTCTGCCGGCTTTTGAGAAGGCGCTTCTTGCTTTTTCTTCTCAGCGGCGTTCTGAGCTCGTTGGGTAGATGAGTAACGGAGGAAGAGGAGGATCATGACTAGGGCTCTGTTAGTGGACGGTTTTCCAAATCGGAAAGAGGAAAAGAACGGAGATGGACATACAAGCACTCGTGGCAATTGCCAACGCAGCTCTCCTTGTCAGAATCCACCTCAGCCCCTCAATCTCGCTCTTACTATCACTGTTCAACGATACCGTAATTTTATAGTTGAGCTCCTGCACAGAAGTATCGATGCTCCGCTGTAACTCTCTCACTGTCATCTTATGGTCATTGAACATCCCCTTGATATCATCCTTGAGTCCTGCAAGTTCCTGGTTCGTTCGCTGCGAGAGGATATCTGCCTCGTGCTCTAATGCGGTCCGAGAGGCGCGCTGGCGCTGTATCTCTGAGTTGCGAGCTGTTTGTAGGCTCGACTGAAGCTCTGAGCAGGCTGCTTTGAAGAGGTATGTTTCGTTCTCAACGTCGGATTTCGAGGTGAGATTTTGCTTAGCGAAGTCCAGGTTGTTTTGAAGGATTTTGCGGACGCCTTTCATGATTGTGATAGCTTGCTTATCTGTGAATCCGCCCTTTGCGAGGTCCTGGACGAGGGAGTAGGTATCAAAGTGGTGGACGTAGGGTGGTGGAGCCATGTGCGGGGGCCGGTTGTGTGGTAACGTTGAAGGAGTAAGGTACGATGAGGGCGATGGCATATGAAGGACGCCTTCTAGCGGGTTTCCATCCAATATTGGCGATTTGGATTGTTCTTCAGCATATTTTTCCTCAGGGTTAGGGTGCTGTTGCTTTCCACGAGCAATTTCCGGCGCAGCTTCCTCCCCCCCCTCCTCCTCCTCTTCTTCTTCCGGCTCCAGTTCTTCTTCATTCGAAGTCTTATTCTCAATCAACTCCGCCCTTTTCTCACCTGCCGATTGCTGAGAAGCAGCAGAGGGGTCCTCCGTGGACTGAGGTAGTTGCAATTCCGACTGCGACCCAGATTTGGCCTGCTCTGGAGTTGAAGAAGCAGCACTCTTCTCCGACGGTGACTTGGAGCCAGAGTCCTCGCTAGGACCCGGGGTGCTCTCGTCCTTCAACCGGGACGGCGGCGGGATATTAGGTTCGACTGCCGGCCCATACCGTCGTTGTATGGAGCCCTGAGCACGTCGTCGAGTGGTATGGAAGGGAGCTCGCGAACCCCGGGGCGGGCGGGCATTCGAGGGCACGCGAAGGGAGCGGTGCGTGGACGGTTCGCAGGACTTGACCGCGCGCATCAGGTTCGGGTAGAGGAACGGAAGCCTTGGAGACGCCATCGTGAATTATTGGGCCGGGGGATGGCTTTCGTGGAATTGGCACTTGTGAATCAGAAGCAGAGAGATTGGGCAATTGAGTCAGTCGAGGTTGGCCGAATGAAGCTCGAGCCCAGAGCGGTCGGTCATTTTTCCCGCGGCCAACGCGCGGCCGAGCCCGTGATGTGACGTAAGCGGTGAAAACCCCCGCGGCAACGATGTGTACTTAGTGCGAGGCCGTCAAGAATTAGTTTATGATGCTCTATGATGGTATATTTACATGATGTATGCTTGCTACAATTGAGCAGCGTCAGCCGCTAATAATCCGAACAGTAGCCGTGTTCGGTGCCAATACTCCTGTGCCCTCTGATCCATGGTCTCGCTAATTGATCCCGCATCTGAGCCAAAGCTGTTTCGAAGCTTCTCGGCGACCTCCTGCAATGAACTTTGCTGCGTGGCTTTGTCGACCATCGCACTGTTCAGGAAGATAGTATCGAAGTAAAGCTGTAACTTGATATCATGGAGTTGTGCTTCGGTCGGTGCGACAGATCGGCTGTTTCCGTTCTGGACCGGTGTTTCTTTTTCGTCCTCCGGCTTAGCCCAATCCGCTGGAGAGTCTATATCGTCCAGATACGCGGTAATTCGCCGTGCCACGTCTTTCTGTAGAGCACGTTGAAAAACACAGACGGTCGACATATCCCAGAGCCCATGGCCATGCCGGCCCATAGACTCCAGTATCCTGCGCATAAATTTGAAGGTAGCAGGCGATGGCTGAACAGGAAGCTCAGGATCGCCTTCCCAAAGCAATCTCCCAGCAGGGGTCATGGTTTGGGGGTTCACAGAGGATGCAAATGACAACGGCCGGGTATCAGCAATAACCTCCGCCGCAAGTATTTCTTGCAGTCCAGGGATGATGTCTTTGAAAAATTCTGTATCTTTCGGAATGAATTCATGTGGAAGGTCTCTCCGAACGAGTCGAACAAGTTTCAGCATGAACGCCGCTTTCTCTCCTCTTCCCGAATCCCCAATATTCTTATGGGAGTCGGCGAATGAACCCTGGAGAGCATCGAAAGACTGTCGAACAGCCGCTTCAAGTGCATTCCTTAACAGCTGGCTATCATCCTCGTTTAATATCGCTGTGACGTCTAAGTCGAGATCTTCATCCGCAGCCTCTTCAAGTATGTCAGGCCATCGAACTTCCCGTAGAGCATCAACAGCTTCCCTGAGTGTGCGGATTGTGGAAAGCCACATTTGGTACTCCTTTGTTGCACTAGAAATTTCTGCATCTCGACCAAGTAGTTTATCCGTGATGGCTTCTCTGAAAGCAGCTGCGCCATTGGTATAGTCAAGGGAGAGCAGTTCGTGGTCCCACAGGGACTGAGTTTTACCATGATCTCCATCCCAACCTGAAAGTGCGGACGCAACAGCTTGGCCAAATGTACCTAGATCCTTGGCTTTATCCAATAGTATGTCCTTGAGGCGGCTGTTAAAAACGGTTCGAATGCCTTCCAAAACTTGCAAGGTAGAATGGGTAGTCGTTGAGCTCCAGGAGCAAAGCCAGAGCCCCAACGTTTCTTTGCGAAGTTGAATCAGCTGTGAGAAATCCGCCCAAGTCTTGAGACTGTCCTGACTGCGGCGCACAAACTCCTCAAAAGCACCCTTCGACCACTTCTTGATTGCTCTGTCTGCATCTTGCTTGGATTGCTCATTCAGCTTGATCCATGGAGTAAAGTTGAAAATGTCTGTAGCCACCCAGCGGCCCAACACATCCAGTGAGAGCTCGTCGATATTGCGGATGTCGGGATCGGTAAACAAAGATCGAGATTTCAGTTTACCCAGCACGTCCGTAAAACGGCGGGAAAGCAAGGTTTTTGAGAACTGCAGGGTTTGGATATAAAGACGTAAGGCAGCCAAGATGTTCTCGCCTGAAGGTTTGGCATTATCCAGCTGGTTCCCAATCACGTCTAAGCGGACCTTGTGATAGTAGGCAACAGCATCGTCTGACGAGGAGCTCGTAGATAAGCAGTATGCGGCGAGAGCTTCAATTACCTCGTCAATGGTGGACTTGGCACTAGCCAAGAGTTTATTGATCCGGCTCCGGAGACCGCGCCTGAGAGAAGCAAGCTGGTTGCGCAGAGTCTCCAGGAACGGTGGCACAGACTTCTGCTCAGAAAGGCACTTGTGCAGAAGGCGAGAAATAACCAGCAGTTTCGCTATCAGAAGCGGCGATCCTCGCTTCCTCAACATTTTCGATATCAGCACCGAGCACCGATGAAGTAGCGCCAGCTGAGCTCCAAGAGCGCGTTTAGTCGCATCTATACCTTGTTAGTTGATCTACTTGAAATGGGCGCTCCCATAAGTTATGCAGACCTTGAGCCGTCGTTTTATTATTTTCCATCCGATTCAGATGTGTATACTTCTTACCCACCAGACGCGGATTGCATCGTCGTCCAATATCGCCCAGGGTCGTATCCACTTCTTCCATGTTGCGGCTCATGGCCACAATTGTCTCGGCCGTCCCGACAAGCTCTCGATATCTGGTACTATAGAGACAATCGCAGTCAGTCATTGAACAATCGTTGAACCCATCACGACTTACCCAACAAGAGCCCGGAGCTTCTCCTTATTGCTCGCAACGTCGCGGCGGAGCTCTTGCTCCAGACGGCGCACGGTGGGAATTGAGTATTGAAATGCATCTTCCCAGGTCTTGAGGCTCTGTGGATCGGGACCGTCAGATGCCATATTGAAGCAAGGCAGGAAGCTGCCAGAAGCCAGTAGGCCTGGGGAGATGAACAAGTAATGCGATAAGCAATCTTAGTGCCTGAGCGTTGAGGCATTGAGTCTAGACTAACCTAATTAAGGGAGCTATGATGACTCATCAAATGCAGGTGGGCCTGCAACCACGAACTAACTCGCCATGGACGATCTAATGTTAATTTACTGTTGTATAAAGTGCTCTCCAATGTTTCACAATGAAAAGACTATAAAAGGGCAATCTAGAGCATAATATCAGGCATATCAGGCATATCAGGCATGATTCTGAGCTCGACAGTGATACCGAGGTTCCGAGGTGCAATGTGCCTGCTGCTCTTACATAGCGGTTTCTGACAGCAACAACAATATCCGTCAGACAACCATGCAATTAGCAGCGCCGTTCCCTTTGGCTGATGCTTCCTTCCATCTACTTCTGTCGCTTTATGCATTTAGCAAGTCTTGCATTTCTCCATGAATTCAGTTGATTAATCTGGTATTCCAGATAATTAGGTCCTGTTCTATGGACCCCTACCGGGGTCCAGGTATGTAGTTGACGAGGAAGTAGAACTATGAACCTTTTCTATTCAAACCACCTTGAGAATATGTCGCGAAGCTGTCTTCCTGATTCTGGAATATTACTTAAGTGTACTTCGTCGGATCTTGCCATCCAATTGCCGGGCATACCTAGGTAGCTTCGTGGACTGGGTGGGTGGCACCATCTGCAGATCGCACCTCGGCACCGGTCGGTTAGCTATACTGCGTCGGGCCATGCAAGAGGGGGAGTAGCCGCGACCTCTTTATTAGCTTCTGCTGTAACCCCGGATTTTTCTTTCTTTCTTGATATTCATTTTCAGCCTCCCCTCTTCAGTGATTCTTACTGACGATGTCGTCTTCTCCCTGCTTGGTCAACAGCCCCGAAGGGGCACATCCCAGCGTCGCAACGAATCCCAGCCATTGCACGACCTTTTGTCTCCGCGCGCGCCCTCAAAACGCTCGATGCAGTTGAAAAGTTCGTCGAAGAAGAATGTATTCCCGCCGACGCCGTCTATAACCAAGCGCTCGGTGAGACGACGCAGGAGCGCTTCTCAGCCCACCCGCAAATCATGGAAGACCTGAAAACGAAGGCGAAACAGTTGGGTCTCTGGAATATGTTTCTGCCAAAAAACCACTTCAGTGAGGGCGCGGGGTACAGTAATCTGGAATATGGGCTCATGGCAGAGTATCTCGGGCGAAGCTTGACGGCGAGCGAGGCGACAAACTGCGCGGCGCCGGATACGGGGAATATGGAGGTTTTTGCGAAATATGGCACGGAGGAACAGAAGAAGAAATGGTTGAGGCCATTGTTGGATGGGGAGATCCGGTCAGGGTTCTTGATGACGGAGCCGCAAGTTGCGAGTAGCGATGCTACGAACATTGAGCTGAATATGAAGAAGGACGGGGACTACTTTATTCTCAATGGACAGGTTGGGCTCCTTTGCTCTATTTTTCGCACAGGTTATTCTAACGGGAGACTTCAGAAATGGTGGGCCAGCGGCGTTGGCGATTTGCGAACAAAAGTCTTTCTCGTCATGGGCAAATCAGACCCGGCGAACCCGAACAAATACAA
Organism: Aspergillus nidulans FGSC A4; assembly: GCF_000011425.1. Taxonomy (NCBI): domain Eukaryota; kingdom Fungi; phylum Ascomycota; class Eurotiomycetes; order Eurotiales; family Aspergillaceae; genus Aspergillus; species Aspergillus nidulans. Next base: position 2,521,536 of record NC_066257.1, on the reverse strand, counting down.
GCAACAGACCGTGATCGCGGTGCCATCTGATACTCCGGGAATTACGATCAAGCGTATGCTGTCCGTATTGGGCTATGACGATGCTCCTCACGGCCACGGACATGTGTTCTTTGACAATGTGCGGGTGCATAAGAGCAACGTCATTCTAGGCGAAGGTCGCGGTTTCGAGGTGGTCCAAGGCCGTCTCGGCCCTGGTCGAATCCACCACGCAATGAGATCAGTAGGAGCGGTATGTCTTTCTTGTACATGTTTTATATGGTTCCTTAACTGATAACTTCTTCCAGGCAGAAAAGGCCCTCGAATATTTTCTCGCGCGGGTAAATGACCCTCGCAAGAGGCCTTTTGGTAAGCAGCTAAGCGAGCACGGAATTATGCTGGAGCGTATTGCCAGGTCGCGCATCGAGATCGACGCTGCCCGTCTTGCAGTACTCAATGCTGCCATCATGATTGACCAGGGAGATGCCAAACACGCTCTCAAGGAGATTGCTGAAGTCAAGGTGCAAGTTCCTCGGATGTTGCAGGAGATTATAGACCGTGCGATACAGGCATATGGCGCCGGTGGCGTGTCGCAGGACACACCATTGGCTAACATGAGCTCAGGAGCTCGAACAATGAGAATTGTCGACGGCCCTGACGAGGTGCATATGCTGCAGCTGGGTCGCAATGAAAACAAGCGAGGCAAGGCTCTCCTGGGCAAAATCGAGGCCCAGAAACAGAAAACGCAAGCCCTGCTCAAGCAATACAATATGCAGGAACGGGATATACTGCAGCTTGACCGGCGTAGCGGGACCTCGGCAAAGTTATAAACATTGCCATCCGATATAGCTGCGAATCTAGATAGCATTATGTAAAGCGGAACAGATTAGCCCCTTGCTTGTATATACGTGATTGCAATTAGGGTTGGTTAGTACGATTGGTTTGAGATTGCTAATGTATGCTTTATTTGCACTCTAATCTCATCAAGGCCGGCTGGCCCAATTGGCAAGGCGTCTGACTACGAATCAGGAGATTGCAGGTTCGAGCCCTGCGTCGGTCAATTTTTTTTTTTTATTTATGCGCATAAATATAGATACTGGGGCGGAAATACACGTGATTGTGCTTCAACCATGCCCTGATCGCCTGAAGCAGGTGCCAGTTAACGTAATCCGCATCACCCTCAGCCTCGGTTCGTCGGGCCAGGCCCCCGCAAACAACGGCTCACCTCAAATCTCCAACAACTTCGGCAGTCGGTACTGAAACAACCATATAATACTAGACCTCGGAGAGCTGCTGCTTTCCTTCCTCAACCTGCTGGCCCCTCTAAATTACATTATATCAGCGTTACCGATCGTCATTCAATATCTACCTTCAAGCAACATATAGATACCCTTTCCCTTGGTAAAGAGAGCACTAAAGACAAGATGGTCTCAGAACAAGACATCACCGTCACATACAAAGACCGAATCGCGATAATCACGCTCAATCAACCAAAGAAGCTCAATGCTCTGAGTGGAGACCACTACTACCTCCTCGGGGAGCGGCTCCGCGAGGTTGACAAGCGCGATGACATTACCATCACTGTCATCACTGGCACCGGGCGTTTCTTCTCTGCGTATGCACCCTTCCTCTGATCATATTCTGCCTAGGCAAGTTTCTAATGATGTTTTTATGCCTACAGAGGCGCAGACGTAACCTCCGCCCGCCCCGGCGCTGGTCTTGGCACAAACGTGCGCCGTGAACTCGTCCGCAACTTCGTCGTCAACAACATCGACATTACGCACACTTTCTCCCACCACTCCAAGATCCTGGTCGCAGCTCTGAACGGCCCCGCCGTAGGCCTCTCAGCCGCCCTGGTTGCCCTCGCAGACTTCGTCTACGCCGCGCCCCACACCTTCATCCTAACGCCTTTCTCGTCACTTGGTCTTGTCGCCGAGGGTGGTGCTTCCACAGCGTTTGTCGAGCGCCTCGGAATTGCGAAGGCCAACGAAGCGCTTATCCAGAGCAAGCGAATCACGTGTGAAGAGCTTGTGAGCGCTGGTTTCGTGAATAAGGTTATATCCGCGCCAAGCGGGAAGCCCGAGGATTCGGATGGCTTCTTGAAGAAGGTGTTGGAAGAGGTTGAGGATAGGATGGGCGCGCATTTGAGCCAGAGCTCGTTGTTAAGAATCAAGGAATTGATTCGGCGGCCAGGCAGAGAGCTTATGGATCGACAAAATACGATCGAGGCGTTCCAAGGCCTGGAGAGGTTTTTGGCGGGGATTCCGCAGGAGGAGTTTAGGAAGTTGGCGACTGGCGAGAAGAGGCATAAGCTTTAGTTTCTAGGGGCTTTTTTGTTATATGTATAAGTATCTGAAAGGTGAAAACTTACAGGTACCCCGTAAGGTCTGATCAGGATCGGTTGAAGTCAATATATCCACAATGATCAAATGGCGTCAAAACGCCGTTACGCAAAATAACTTTTCTCTGTTTTCGAAAATAGCAAACGCCGTCTAACAAGTAATCACATACTCCAGAAATCTCCTGCCATCTTAGTTTCATGGAAACAACTCACATATGAACCTAGTTGTCACTCTCCGTATCCGACTCCTGCCCCTGCCGACTAAGAATGTCCTGCCACTGGCCTAGAAACTCGCTCATCCCCCCGGGCCCAGTCATTGAGGCGTCAACAACTTCCTTAGGTAGTTTATGCGCAGAGTACTGGGGCGTCGTGAATGAGTATGCCTCTGGGTCATCGCGCTTGACCAGTCGGAATTCAGGGAGCAACGGGGCGTCGTCTTCTGCCTTCTCGACTTCTTCCTCAGATTCAGACTCAGACTCAGGTTTCTGGTCACCGTTGCTATGCCCGTTTAGAGAGAGTCGAACAAATTGTTCCTCCGCGCTGTCATCCTCTTCTTGAATTCCGATCGGGTCTTTCATGCGTAAGATCTCCAGCCAGCTAAACAAAAGCGGATCTGTACGTTCAGCCCAAGGATTGATGTCGATAAGCCAGACACGCTGATGCGGTGCTGGAATGTAGACGTCAAAGACAAAGCTCGAGTCTGGGAAGGAGTCCTTGAGCTTCTCATCGAAGAAGGACTGGATACGAGAGCGAAGCGTATCGCGCAGCTCGAAGAGGAAATCGAAGTGGTTCTGGTCGCGCTGGCAGATACATAGTAGAATTCTATTGCGCACGAAACACCGGAATTCTAGAGAGGGGTTGAAGTTGACGTATTTGCGGAGGACAAGATTATATTTTACCTCAGGCGGGGTAGAGATGGGGGCAGGCGAGTACGAGGTATCCGGAACACAATCATCAAATGGGTGTTCAAGGTCGTGCGTGATGAAATCGCTGCTTTTGAGCAAGAGGTAAATGTCGTTGGGCGTGCGGCATTGGAGGTCGTTCGTTGCGGCCATCCAAGTGGCGTCTTTGGGTGCGCTCCAATTTAACTTGGGCGTGACTTTGCCGTCGAGTTCGGCAATTGCGGATTTGATCTGCGCGTGAACTTCCGGCCAGTCTTTTGAGGGGTCAGCTTCTTCCTCCGCGTCGGGATCGTCTGAGAAGTCATCGTCATCGTTGGTCGGCGGGGTATTCTCCGGTGGTAGGACGATTCCATCGGCGTGGAGGTATGAAACGAAGGACGATGTTAGGGGAATTATTCGAGATTTCGGAGTAAGCGCACGATATCTGCAGTATAACCCGGTTAGTTACTGCGTTTGCTGAAATCCAGTTGAGATATTGCTTACTTTGGTTGCCAATAGTCGTAGGAACAATGTAGGATATGCGAGTAAGTGACCGGAGGGAAAGGCAGTCTTTGCAGCTGGTCCGTGGGGGAGCCAGTCGCATCAGATTCGATAAGAGGCATGCTACTTTGAAACGGAATATTGTCAAAAGAGAGAAATGGCTGGTGTTTTACTCGACAAAGATAATTTCCAACTTTCTGATTCACAGTCCTCTTCCGTATCTAATACGAACTGATGCCGCTTTTACGCGGCGATAAGATGGGCCATTGTGGATCTAGTCACGTGTTATATAATAAGTCAGACCGTCTGATAGGTCGTGATATATTCTTCCACGGAGCTTCGGATTCGAGATCGGACCATCCGGGCCTCAAACAACTCCACGATCCCGAATCGCATTTTCTGGCAGACTACAAAAGATCAATTACTGCGAAACGATTGCCCAGTCCTTTTATTCATTCGTCCATTCCCGACCACTTCCCGAGTCCTCTGCGCCGAGGCAAATCATCTGGTATTAGCCCATCTTATAAGATCATCCACCATTAATATGTCTTCGATTCTCCGTCGCCTCCAAGGAGGAAACCTGGAAGTATTCAAGGTACATACCTACAATTCTCATTTCAGTTCGCCGACCTAATATGGTTCCAACTACATCTAGTTCGGCATGTACGTTCTCTTTCCCATCGGCTGGATGTACTACTTCGGCACGAATCTCGACGAGCGCTTCAGTGTCCCCGGGTTCTGGCCAACAGCCGAACAATCGCACAAGATTCCGCTGGAGAAGGAAGAAATTGACCAGGAACTGGCGCGCATGCGGAGGGTTGATGCCTTGAAGAGGGAGCGGCGGGAGCGGCAGTTGGCCATGCAGCAGGAACTAGAGGCCCAATCTCAAGCCTTGGCGCAGGCGCAGGCGCAAAGTCAAAATCAGTCGGTGTCGGAGTGATTTGGTGATCACAGCGCGGTTTATGTTTGTTCTGTGTGGGATTCTGGGTTGGTAAAAATTGAGCCTCGTCGCCTGGTGACGTTTCTTATGACATTGTCAGGAGTTCTTAGGGCTTGCTCGTGGGTCACATGTCACTGTATAGTATGTAGCATTGATTGATAATACTCTTCTCTGAGCATCATGGAGTTATGACTGGTTTTGGATGGGACGTGTGATGCTTGGTTATTAATGTCTTTCAGATTTTCGTTTCTTTCCCTGGAGTACACGCAGGGCTACGGAAGCAATCCAGTACAAGAACCCCTGCATAAGTATAAAGAACAATGCAGGCTCTGTCATAAAAATAGGTTGCTCAATGAGGCCCTGAGGCCACAACACAATTCTTCCCGAAACGGACAAGATCTAACGCCTAGAACAAAACGCCAATCACGCAGCTTTCCAACATATTCGACTCAACGCCAGGACCGAAACGAGCTGGTAATCCACTTCAGGTCTGAGAGCGGTAAACATGAGTTGATGTTGAGAGCACTAGGGGCACGGGTATCAGAAAGTAAGAGATGGCGGCGACAGTTGAACACAGCAGGAAGCCGCCGATTATGTCGAAACATAAGGTAAACCGATCCGGGCAGCTCGCTTCGACAGAAAATATAAAGACAACTGAAAAAAAAAAAAAATTTGTACTGAAAAAGAGTATCCATGCTGCATTACAACTCCGGTACCGTTGCTGCTGCCGTTGCAGCAGTATTCTGGACCGTCTCGTACATCATCTCTATGGTCTGGGTACCACCATCGCGAAAGGCCGTGCTTAATGCCGCCATTCCGGACGAGACAATTGGTCTCTCACCGACCCAGTAGTAATAGAGGTGGCCGTATATTGTCCGAAGATGGTCGGGCAGGTAGACGTAGGCCGCGGTAAGGATCATAGAGATGAGGGTGAGGAGGATAGAGTCTAGCGATTGCATGGTCAGTAGATGAAGTCAGTGACCGTTGAGGCGCTGAACGTACTGAAAATGAATTTCTCCGTAGGGGTAAGCATATATACAGCGAATGTCACCTCATACTGATAGATCTTAAGTCGAACCCAGCGGATGAACGCAGCAGGTATCCAGAAGACAGTCATTGTTTCAAACTCGCTGGCTGTGTGTTTTTAGGAACAAACGAGTGCGCGGTAAGAGGTGGTTTTTGAGAGGACGTGGCCTCAACGAATTGGGTTCTTGAAGTCGGGGAACAGATTGCGCAAATAAAGCCCGTCCACAAGGGACAGTGTCGGGTTTATGAGTCAGTTGTCCGCTGGTTTCGATATCATAATATATAGGTTAAATTATGAGGCGCAAAATTGACGGTCGAGGCGGATTTCGAGGAGGGATGATTGCGCGTCGATCGACACTGCAGCACCAGCGGATGCGGGGAGGCGAATCTGGAAATTTAGAAGAGTTAAGGACAGTGGCAGCGGGTTGAAAGATCAGAGAATTGAAAAAGATCAGAGGATAGACCTTTGACGGTCACCAATGATAACAATAGGGAAAAAAAAGGGATTCTGGAATCGACTAAGAATAGATAGTAGGTCGAGATCGGAATAGTTCAGCTGTCTATTTGAAGAAATGGAATGGCAATAGTTCACTCCACTCAGGGTCCTGTCAAGGAGAGATTGGCACCATAGCGGCAGGAGCACCGCATCACAGTTGTCTTCCTGCTCAGAAATTATCAGTCTACGGCCAAAGAAGAGGCTACCTGCTGTCAGTTCTCCTATCCATGTCTCATACAATAGCAGTTTGTTCCCGAACTCGAATTTAGAACCCATGCAGGCACACGTAACCCACCCTTGGCACTGGCATTAGCAGCAGACCAATCCCGTCCAGGCCTAGACATTGCGCCGTAGCTCTGGAGTAGTCAGCATTTTGCATTTATTAGGGGCAGACTGGGCATTTGTTCGGATACCACGACGGCGAGGCAAGTTACATTGCACTGTTTCCTTGTCTGTGGCTGCTGGTCAGCTATAGGACCTAGGTAGTCTATATCCAACATCGTGGTCTATCTACGTGAACCTGAATCTATCTTCAATTGCACGTCCAATCACCCGCAAATTCAATGCACCCGACATCCCCACTTCCTAGCATCAGTGGCTGCAAGAACGGCAGCTCTTGGTGATTTGAATCGAATATGGAATGAGCCCGCCAACCCGACAATAACAAAACGACCATTGTAGATGTTTGCAACGAGCATGCTACGACGCCTACAACTGCTAACCTCGAACGTCGCGTTGGCGCCCCTCCGTAACACCGCATTTCTCAGTCAGAGTCTCCAACGACCCATCTCCGCTTCAACACAACTCGCAGAGAAATCCCTCCCACCACGCATAAAGCTTGACGATGCCGACATAACAATCGCCTACCTTAAGGGCACTGGCCCGGGTGGGCAGAAAATTGTGTGCTCCCTGTCCCCCGACCCCTATTACTTCGACGCCTCCGTTTTGTTTGTGCGAAGCCCGTCGCCTGCTGACAGCTCTGATCGCAGAACAAAACGAATTCCGCCGTACAACTGATCCACAAACCCACCGGTATTGTCGTGAAATCGCAAGCGACACGGTCGCGCTCTCAGAATGAGAAATACGCACGCCAGATTCTGGCTGATAAGGTCGAGCAGTTTCTAAAAGGGGATCAAAGTCGTATTGCGCTGAAGGCGGAGCGCGAGCGGAAGAAGAAGGCGAGCCGGTTGAAGAAGAGTCGGAGGAAGTATCGGGAGTTGGAAGAGAAGAAGAGCACCGAAGAGACGAGTGATACCCAGAGCGTGGAGGTGGAGGGAGAAACTAATGCTGCGGAACGACCAGGGTAGAGCTCCGGGGCACCGATTCTCACTACGAACGGGTGGCGAAGGTGTGGACCGTAATAATACATCTATATTTAATTATCGTGCCATTGACTTTTATTCCAATCAGGGAGAGGTACTAGTATTTTGAAGCAATCCTCTGTCTCGGAAGAATATCACGCAATATAACTGCTGAGCATCGCCTTGGCTTGCTCCCCTAACCGCTCTTGAACAAATCCTGAGATTTTCCCCCCATGTCTCTGGTCCGCCTCCTTTAGGTATTTTCCAACCCAGAGCTTTAGGTCGGCTCCGGTGTCGGGCCAAGGATCCCTGGCCTGGGGCCGTATCGTGACAAGAGCTGTGAATCCGACACCGAACGCCATGTCTTCAACGTCATGCTCGGCAATGATGTCGTCCTTGCTAGCCGGCAAAGGCGGAAGCTCCAGAAGCTTGAGAAGAGCTTCGCACGTGAAACCCCATCCCTTCTTATACTTGACTGCAAATGCTTCGGAATTTGCCAGTGTTTTGGTAAATGATATCACTGCGGTCTTGCGGTCCATCGGGCGCGCGAGCTTTTGTGATTCCGGTAGAATGATGTTCAGGTATAGCTGAACATATAGACTATTTGCGGTCAGTTTGAGGCCAATCGAAGGAAAGATTCCAAAGCTTACCCTTCCTGTACTTTATCAATGACTTGGATAACAAAATCGGCGCTATATCCCTTGGCGTCATTCGCGCACATGAAGTGGTAAAACCGCACGAATCGGAGAGTAAGACTCTCGGTCTTGTGATTCTGAAGGCGAGTGAGGATGATTTGCATGATATCCTTGAAGAACGGTTCCAGTGCCGCCCTAGAGACATGGTCAGTTGCGTGCATTATGTGGCTTGCAATAACAACGTACGAAGGAAAGTGCTCAATCACAGCCTCCAGAAGATCGAATCCGTATCCTTCGTTCGTTTTGGACGAAAGCAACTTTTGGAAAATACCAAGCGTGTTGATAAGTTGATTGTTCTCTAGAATATGCTGCGAGCCCCGAGCAATGATGGACGATAGGAGTCGCACAAGCGCGGGGATATTGCCCTTTGATTCCCACACCTGAGGTGCCAGAATGGGAGCAATGAGCCCGTGGTAATAGGTTGGCAAAGTACCTGAGGGATTAGCCTCTAAGAGGGCAGCAAAAAGCTGAAAGATGTAGGGAACGAATTCTATGATCACGTCAGTTCACACACCTTTGGTGAAATAAGTCACACATACCTGCTATATCCGCCTGGAGAACGGCAGAGAATGGAGGGTAGAGAGCCTGCTCAAGCTTGTCGGGATTCGAGGGAGCAGCGAACCTGCGGTGTTCAATTAACGGCCGGCCAAACATCTCAAGAGTATCTGTACTTACCGAATAAAGGCACCCAATGTCTCAAAGTGATAGTAGTAGAACCTCGGGTTGCTTGGATTGCCGCTTATTATTTGAGTAATGTTGATCAAATGTGCCAGCACATTGTCTGTAATGGGGACTACACCCTCCTTGATTACAATCAGAACCCTCATAGCACATTTCATAATGAACTCATTTTCCTGCACTTTCTCAGGAGCAGGGTTCTTCTGGATCAAAGAGAAAATATGCTCCAATAGGTCCTTGGCTAGAGGTCTGATTGTGTCCGGGGAAACGATGGGCTGTCCTTGGTTGTCGGTGAAATATAGCACCCGTTCAACCGCAATGGCTGCGTAGGTGTATACGACAAAGTTAGAAGAGCCAAGGTGGTTCACCAATAAGGGAAACACTTCCTGCCATTGCTCCTTGGTGATAAGACTGCGGAAGAGGTAAAGATACTTGATAGCATCAACCTTGAGAATCGGATGCACACCATCTCCAGAAACCAAGTCAGCAGCGAGGTTCTTTTGGAAAAAATCAGTAATGCTGATAAGGCTGTTAGTGGTCGTTACTCCGTGTGTGGCAGTTGCAACCCCCTTCGCTGCAATCGCGATAAAAAGATAAGTTGCGGTATCCTTGGCTTTCCAGTTCAATTGTGGTGATTTCCCGTACTCGTTTAGGTAGTGTTCAATGTATTGCAAAACTGCCTTCGTAACCGATGCCTCGAAGTTCGCATTCAATTGCTTCAAGAAATCCGTAGCAGCTCGTCGCCTCGTGTCACTGTCTGAACCCTCGAGATCTCGCCGGATAAACTCAATCGGTTCGTCCTCGAAAAGTTCCTCATCTGATTCACGAAGGCTGACGTTCGGCAAGACAACCTTCTCAATAACCTGAGCGAGGGTGCTTTCTGCTTGGAAAATCTGTGCATGTTGAGGCATGCCGGCGATTGAAGTCAAGAACTTCAGGGCCCGGCTAACGAGAATGTCGTATTTTGTTTCTTGTCCGATTGTAGTAAGGAAGTTCCAAGAGCTTTCCACAAATTGCTGTATGTATGGCTGGAACTCATCTCCATACTTTTGCACATAAAGTGTTAGGACCTCGAATATCCCCGCTCGGACATACTCTAGTTGTC